>NC_056738.1:199926969-200126969 GCF_019279795.1 Protopterus annectens
GCAAGCTCTCCTCCTGTATCCTTGATAGCTCTGTCTGTAGCATTCTAGGAACCCAGCCAATAGCCTATCACAGTTAGATTCCTCACAGTTCTGGCAGCACTCCAAAACCCTAATGACAGCATCTGCTTGTCATTTTCCAATCCCAGTTCCAGGCTTCCAATGCATTCTGGCTTCTGGGCGTACCCTGCACACATAGGTCCAAAACAGTCCACAGCACAGGGAGGGTATGTACTCTGGCTCATGAAGATTCTTGGATAAATGGGTTTCAAAGCTCTGTTTACCACCCAAAACTGAATAATTCCTCTGGGTAATGCAAGGCAGGCATGTTGGTGTCAGGGGAAGTATGTTCCCAGATCAGTAAATGCTACAAGCATTTTAGACAGCTACATGAATCCCACTGCATTTCATATACTTCTGAAAGGTGCTGTCAGAACCATGGAGTGCAGTAAGTCCATTCCACTGTACCCACCTTCTTAGGCATTATGAAAAAATGAAAAAGATAGCCCTTGGAGTGTGTGTTTGGGGATTATCTCTGAGGCTTCATTACACTCTGATAAGCTAAATCTTTGCTCAACATTTAGATCACTCTGTTTTAGCAAATGAAACAGCATTAATTATATCACAGTGTATGCCTTAAGTGTTTTATAACTGAGTAGGACGTGAACAGTTACTAATGAAATGGGAGAAGGCTATATATACTATATAAATAACTCAGGACACATACCTTTGTTATAAATGTGCCATTTAAACTTAAACTCAATGCTAAGAAATGCATAATTGTACCCTTTGGAAAGTCAACCATCTCAGCAAATTACCTTGTTGACAACATGCCCCCTAAGAGTTAATCCAGTGGTCAATGATCTGGGTATGTATGTAGACAGTAGCCTTACCTTCGACCACCATCTGGCCACAGTAGTAAGGAAATCGTTTTATGGTGCACAACTTGTAGGTAAGGGCATGGCATCTAGGTTTAAAGAGGTCATTATCCCACTGTACTCTGCTCTTATCTGACCAATCATAAGTTCATAGGTTGGTACAAGGCTATTGGCCCTAGGGCCTATACAAGCCTAGCCATAACAATTCCCTGGATATTTCTTCCCACAATATTTGCTTCCCTGGACCCCTGTCTAGCAGGGCGACTGACGTGATCTCCAGGGTGAATTTCCTATCTCCCATCCAATCGTCAAGGTTCCTTTTGAAGAGGGCCAAAGAGGTGCTCTGCTTGACATGTATAGGCAATCTATTCCAGAGTCTGGGGAGTCTCTGGGTCAGGAACCTATCCCTCCAACATGTTTTGTTCATTGTGACGACAAGGTTTAGATCCCTGGTGGTGTGGCTCTGAGGGATTGGGATTTCTTTAATGCTCCCTTTGGTAGGTACCTGACCAGGCATATGAAGCAACTAGAGTAACCAAATAGGTTCTTACAGAAAGAATACAAGGTGTAACAAACCTGCCTTATGCAGAGCACCTTACAGCCCTTTCACTCTACTCAGTCCCCTATAGATTGCTGAGGGGTGATCTATGCCTGGTTTACAAGGCATCATCAAACCCTGCACTTATGAATATTTTACATATTCGTAAATCAAACAGTACCAGAAATACAAGCTCTAGGGACCCGGATTTTGTCTGTGACTTAAACAGAATATGCTGGAGAAACACATAGGTGTCCCAGAGACTGTCCCTCCTATGGAATAGGCTTCTTATCCATGTGAAGCTGAGTTCAGCTATTACTCAATTTAAGTGCAACCTAGACCAGTGGATGAGGAATTAGAAATTTACACCAGGTCTGGCACCCATGTCCTATATGGACTGAGGTCACTTATAAATGCCTTTGGATAAAGGACATAATTATTCTTTTAGGAAAACTTGGCTACACTTAGAAAGGACCCCTGAGTTGTTAGCCTAGTAACAATTTATGAATCTCTGAATATTATCCATGGAACAGTTGTACTCACATTCTACAGGTTACCAGATGCCATTAGGAAAAGTAGTTTCAGGCTGCATTGCTTGTCTGTGTGATAACAAATTAGAAAGGACCTTGATTAAAGGAGTCACTGTTCAACACTGAACTGCTGTGATATCTCTATCCTTGTCATTGGCTTCCACGTATTCATCCTCAGGAGCCTGTGCAGCCACTGTACTAATGCTAACTGAGATTGCAGACTGCGAGTTACACTAGCATCCCAGGTATCATGCAATTTCTGTAGCATCTGGCATGGGAGTCCTGGCTATTTGTGGCACATTTTCTCTGATCCTCCAGCACACCATATATATTAGCCACTTTAGCATCAGGCAGGTGGTGGTGGGCAGCTGACAGCATTCTTCTCCATCTGCAGTGGCTGTAGTGACTGCCCATGTGTGGCAATTCTTAGTGTTATTCAACCTGCATACTTAATAGGGTTTCTCTTTAATGGTCTTTTTCCAGTTATATAGGTAGTCCTCTATCAATAACAGTTGCTTTTGCTGTTGCCTCTATAGGCAGTCATAGACATTACTAATAGCAGTGGGTGGCATGTGCCTGTCTGATGTGTTCACTTCCTTTTCCTCTTGGGTGATCTCCACCAGTCTTATCTAGTGGCATATAGTCTCCATGACAACAGCTATTTCTTTTGTATGGCTGTTTTAGTGACAGTGGTTGCTGGCACCAAAAAATACCTTCCCCAGTCATCTGTACTTGGGACCGTCATACACGTGGCAACAATTTGTGTCATTCATTTGTACTTTGTTATCTATCTGCACTTTACAGCTGGAATAAGCTTGTCAGTTCACAGTGTTTCATCTGCACTTTTACAAGTGCCATGCACTTTACAACAGTGGTATGGCTAATGTTCTTAATATTGCCCTTTCCATTTCCCCAGTTTAAATAGTTAATGTACACTACCTTCTTATGCTTCTGCAGTTGTTTGTATTCTTACTAATGATAAATATTTTTTTAGACTACCACATGTAGGCATAACATGTAACCACCAATAACCTAAACAAAGTGCCAAGAAATGGGTATTATGTCTGGTGAATTGATAATAAAGCCTTTAATACACCAAAATGTACATTATACCATGACCCCCCCCCCCATTAATATTCCAAAACGTGCACACTGATTGGCCAGCGTGCACATTGTAAATCGACTTATACTAATGGAAAAAGGTCCGGTCGCCCGGACTTTTTCCATTAGTATAAGTCTCTTTTAAAACACTGTCTTGCTATGTTAAAAGAGTTTAACATAGCGACACAGGTTTAAAAAAAGCAACGGAGATCTCCGTTGCTTTTTTTAAAGCTGTCTCGCTATGTTAAACTCCTTTAACATAGCGACACAGTGTGTAAAAAGCAACGGAGATCTTGCTTTCTCCGTTGCTTTTTGTTTAAACCTGTCTCGCTATGTTAAATGGGTTTAACATAGCAAGACAGCTTTAAAATAAGCAACGGAGATCTCCGTTGCTTATTTTAAAGCTGTCTCACTATGTTAAACCCATTTAACATAGCGAGACAAGTTTAAAAAAAAAAGCAACGGAGAAAGCAAGATCTCCGTTGCTTTTTACTGTTTCGCTATGTTATTTTAAAGCTGTCTCGCTATGTTAAACCCATTTAACATAGCGAAACAGTAAAAAGCAACGGAGATCTTGCTTTCTCCATTGCTTTTGGCCACAGCTCTGATGTACTGCGTAGGCATGCGCAGTACATCGGAACTGCCGTGGATACCAGACAGCTGCGGAAGGGCAGCAAAGAGGCATTATACAATGCCATTATTTAAGAAAAGTGATTATTTCTTTTCTTAAATAATGTCATAGTATAATAGCAATAACCCACTTCTGGGTGTGGGTAATGCGGGATTTACCCACAGTTGTCTTTGTTTGGTCCCTCGGGCTTCGCCCTCGGGACCAAACCATGCCAACCGTGGGTAAATCCCGCATTACCCACACCCTGGCGTGGGTTATTGCCATAATAATACATGACACTTTCAGCTCAACTGGAAATATCAGTTTACTCTTGATCTTATGTGTGCACCATCCCTTAAGCCTCTGCAAACTGAAACCTCTGCAATGAGGTAGTTTCTGAAAAGTCACAGCATACATACACTAAATGATCTTCAGTTTCAGTATTACCCTAAGTTTACCAATGAGTCATTCAACAATAGTCAGTAAGTTTTCTCTGTTCACAAAGACTTTAATCCAGTCCACAACAGCACATCAGGTTTTGCAGTTGGAGCCTTCTTTGCCTTCCAGAGTTCATTCAAATTCATATTCTTTTATGCTGCCTTGTCCTCCATAGAAACATTTTTTTCTTCCTAATAAACTATTTGACTATCTGTTTCAGCAGATTTCTTCTATATGTTATAGCTTCTCTGAGGGGCAAAATGGTGTCACACTGTTTTCTCACAGCTATCATCCTTGGTTCCTTCCATTTGTTTGGCATATCTCATTATCATGACAGAAAGTTGTCACAATTAATGCATGACTACATCCAACATTATTCCAGCAGCTTTCATCTAAACCACCAAAACGTATTTCTTACCTGTCTGTTCTCAGGTAGAATGTGTCACAGCCATGCAGTCAAGTGTACGTTCCATGTCTTCTTCAGTTATTATTTTCTCATCCATTGTTAACAAGATTTTACTGACAGCAATCATTTCACACCAATTTACTGTAATATCACAACCAAAAATGACTTGCTGACATGAACTCTGCTTTAAAAATGGCACCAATTAACAGTAATAAAAACTAAGTGACTAGTGAAGGCAGCTAACCTGTCAAAGCACTGAAGACTTCTCACATTCTAATTACGAGATTATATTTCTTATGAAATATCTGAACACATGACCTAAATATACTACTCCTTATTTGTAGTGTAGTTTGAAATAGTTGCATTTATTTGTGAGCAGTGTCAGTATGTTCCTCAATAATTATAGGTGTTGTGGAGAGCTATTCATATTCTTGTCTATTTTCCATCAATGGCTGCTAGCTATTCTGGTCACAGGTACCTCAATACTCATGGAGGTTCCTCTGCAGTATGACTATAGAAAGAGGGGCTCTGTATCTTCACTCAGATTATACTCAAGAAGGGTAGTATATCTGATACTGCCATATGTGCACATATTTGTGCTTCTGCAGGGATGTACATACCTTCTGTAATATTAAAACAAGAAACTGACAGAATAACTTCTCTCTCTCTCTCTCTCTCTCTCTCTCTCTCTCCCTGGTTACGTGCATTTATTTATTTTTATTAGACTATGAGTACAGTTAGTAATTTAAATGCAAAAAAAAAAATCTGTGACAAGTTGAGATTATGAGTGCTGACAGCTTTCCAAGAATACAGGCTGCAAAACTGTTGAGAAGAAGAAGAAAATAAAGGAAAACCTCATGCTAGTATTTATTTAGAATGCTTTATTCCTGTGTGACTGATAACTTGAAGTCATAAAATAAGTGTTTATGTGTAACAAATCACTAATCAGTAATTGAAATAAGAAATTAATTACACTGAGTGAATTATCTGCACATTTTATTTTAAAGCACTACAAGCATCTCTCTGAACTGTCCAGATTTTTGCCTCACATTTTTGGTCTGTTTGTCATAAAATCTTTGGTTTTACTGGCAAATCACTGAGGAATGAAGTAATTAAATAATGACATGTCCTTGAGTTTCAGACTTTATATCCTTTAGAAAAAATACATGTTAACATGAATCCTGTTATTCTAGCAACTTTCTAAGTTTATAAGAGCAATATTTAAAGTCTGTCCCTATTTTGGGGCCTTTGCCCCCCTCCCCATTATTTTAGGCTTTGTTCAGATTTCTTGCGTTAAAAGAGAAGTATGAATAAAATTGCTTTTGTAAAGGGAATAAATGCTGAACATACAGGCATGGGTGAGCTCTATAATGCAATGTTGTTATTGTTGTTTATCTTTTCGGCTTTTCCCGGTTAGGGGCCGCCACAGCGGAACTCCAGTCCGCTAATGATTGGCAGTAGATTTTTATGGTGTCGAGCTGCTAGCCCGACGCCCAACCTTCAGCGAAGGCATGCCCATTCACGCATGTCTTTCGGAGGCCACTTGACTGTGGGGAGGACATGCAGACTCCACACAGAAGGCACTCCAGCCGAGAATCGAACAGGAGAACCTCTTCTGTGAGGCAACAATGCTACCGCTGTACCAATGCAATGTATGTGGATTAATTAGTTATATAACACACTGTGATTTTCCTGTAAAAACAGTTAATGTTCTGATTATATATTATGGGACCTTTTGAATTAACTCTTTACATAATGCTGTTAGACCTGACCTTTTTTAGCACTAGAGGCAGTTAACTAGTTAAACAAGGCAGGGTGTTACACTGTTACTTTTAAATACAGGCATACCTCTAGACTGTCCAGAATTATGCAGAATGTCTAGATTTTTGCTTCATAATTTTGGTCTGTTCCTCTTTCAATTTGTGTTTATCTGGCAAATCACTGAGGACTGCATTCACTAAATAACAACAGACATTTGAGTTTCAGACTTCATCACCATCATCAACCCCCTTTTTCCTATTTTCTATATGGGGTCGGGGTGACGTGTTAACTGTCGCCATCTCTCTTTATTCCACGCCACTCTTCTATCTTCAACGTCATGCCTGACTCTTACAGGTTTTCTCTAACACAATCCTTCCACCTCTTTTGTGGGTACCCTTGTTTCCTCTTGCCTTCTTTCTGTCCGTCCCAAATAATCTTCATCAGATTGTCTTCTGCTTTTCTGCAAATGTGCCTAAACTACCATAATCTGTTCTCTTTGACTTTTTCTACAGTTGGAGCTAATTTGGTTTTTGCTCTTATGTCCTCATTTCTTTGTTTGTCCCACAGTATGCATCCAACCTCCCATCTCAGACACTTCATCTCCATCACTTCTAACTTCTTCAAATGCTATGCCTTTACTGCCCAGGTCTCTGTACCATACAGTAGCATTGGTTGCACCACTGCTTTGTACACCTTACATTTCAGCTTCTTTGGCACTCTTTTGTCACACACTACCCCTGATACTCTGTGCTAGTTATCTTGCAGCCCCTCTGATTCTAGTTTTGACCTCCTTATTCAAACATTCCTTCTCCTAAACCACCCCTCCTAGATACTTGAAGCTGTTAACCTGTTCCAGTATTTCCTTTCCATCTCAATTCTCAGCATCTTCTGATTTCCCCCATTTGCTGCAGTTACAGCTGTCTTACTTAGTTCTTGTTCAGAGTCTGCCTGTAATGCTACATCAAATGCATACAGCAACTTTGTTGATCTAGCCCTGTTGACCTGCTTGCTAATGTAGTCCATCACCAGTATGAACAACAGTGGGCTCAGAGATGCAACCTGATGCACAACCACTCCACTAGGGACCCCTCTTTGAGACTGAACACAGTTCATACTTGAGTCATTGGGCCCTTGTATATAGCCTGCACTAATTCTACCGATGTTTCTGGGACTTAGAACCACCACAGAACTGCCTAAATCAGCTTTCTTGGGACCTTGTCATATGCTTTCTCAAAGTCTAGGAATACCCATTTGGGCTCCTTCTTCATCTCCTGCTTCTTCTGAAGTATTTATCTCACAGCAAATGTCAGGTCACTTGTGTTGCATCTTGATCTGTATCCAAACTGCTAATTTCCCATCTTAATTTCTACTATTCTGTGTATTCATTTATCAATCACCTTCTAAAGAACCATGCATTATGAAAGGAGTTCCATACCTCTATACTGCCCACAGTTGTGGATCTTCCCTTTGTTCTTGAACACTGGCACTAGTATGGCTATTTGCCAGCCATCTGGGATATGCCTTTCTCTCCATACTGCTATGAGTACCCTCAGGAGTCATTTCTCCCCATCTCACCCAACAGCTTTATCATATCAGTTGTGACATATCTGAGCCTGCTGCTTTCCCTGATTTCATTTTCCTTAGTGCTGTTCTTACTTTTTCTTTGTTGGGCTCCTCCTCTTCTTTCACTGTAGGCTGTGTCTGGGGCAGTACAGCATCTGTGTGGTTTTCTTCATTCAGAAGTTGCTGGAAGTACTCCTTCCATCTGCCTTTGATGTCCTGTGGACTGGTGAGCAGGTTATTGCTGGCATCCCTAATGAAGGGTGTATGACTATTTTCTTTATCTTTCTGACAGACTAAATGTATTTCAGAAAATGCATGCTAATGCAAAATCTGTTATTCAATCCATGTTCTAAGTTAATAAGAGCCAATATTTAAAATCTGTCTCTGATTTTGAGCCTTTGTCTCTGATGAGTTTTGGCTTTGTACAGAATTCTTTGACTAAGAGGTTTTAAGGTAGGCATACATGTAATTTATCAAATGGGAATGCAACCATTTTTTTCACCACCAGAAAGTTATTCTTTTAAACAGAAATATCTGCTTTACATGCAAGTGGTTATCAAAAGAAAACAGCGCTTTGCATAGCAGAAAAAGCTTTATGTTTCTGCTATGTAGAAACAATGTTTTCACGGAGACTTTTGGCACAAGGGCACACACCGTCTAAGTTAATATTAGCAGTCTTGCATTATAAATATTCAGTGTAATAATTTTTATAAGGAATGATCTGTTCAGCTTGATTTTTGGTAGAAAAATATTTATGTAGACTCAAGTTCTTAAGTAGTTGCTAGCCATGCAGTCCTGGAGACCATTAATGAGCATAACCCAAATTTCCAATTGTCCCAAAGCACAGTCTGGTTAAATGACTTATTCAAGGTCACATAGTAGGCAATGAAGGCTGAGGAATCAAACTCTGTACTACAGGAAGTAGTTTGTTAATAGTTCATAGCCTTAATCTCCTGTACTAGGCTGATGAATCAAACCCTGTACTTACAGAAAGTAGTTTGTTAATAGTTCATAGCCTTACTCTCCTGTACTAAGTGCCACACTTAAAGAATACATCCCTGAGTGTCTTGAACACACAACCCACCCCACTTATACTGGGCACAGCACTCCATTTATGTAATGAGCTACAGAAGTAATGACTACATACAGTGACTTTGACATACCGAACAAATTACACAGCATGATAGGTGATAAAAGTGAACATACAATGAATTTGTTGGCATAAAAGCAATTATAAAGCTAAAAGTCAAAGGCCCAGAGCATAAAAGCGGACACAACATGTTAGGCAGTGCATGTAAATGTGTGTGTTTTGAATGCTTTTCTGAAAAGCAGGACAGCTTATACTAAAGCAGTGGAACTATACTGTGAAGTGAATGACACAATGAATATGTGGTCTCAGGCTTTCTTAGTATGATAGGCACAAAAACAAATAGGCTATTCCAAAGTTTACTAGCAAGCAACAGATCTGCTTCAGAACCACTTCTAAGGACATAGATTCATAGGTACCTGCTAGACATGCAGTCCAGGAGACCATTAAAGGAGCATAGCCCAAATTCCCAATTGCCTCAATGCATGGTCTGGTTAAGTGACTTGCTTTGGGTCAAAACTTTTCTATCATTTAGGAAAATAACTGTCTAGCTATATCTCTACAGTATATAAAAAATCCATCTTTATTGGATGACATTTTTAGTTGGGTAAGTGTTATGAAGGTCAATGTAAAACTTTGAAATTTTATTATAACAGCTGTGTGTGTATAGTGTGTATGTGTATATATATATATATATATATATATATATATATATATATATATATAATTTATAATCTGATTTGGGGACGCTTATTTTCATCCTAGTTATTGCACACTCAGCAGTGAATTACTCCAAGGAATACAATATATAACAGTCATTCAATGCCAATAGAAGATTATCTGTAAACAGAAAAGATGCAACCCTTGCATCACCAAAATGGCTACTCTCCAAATCTTTATGAAGATCATTAGTATAAGGAAGGAAGGTCCTGCATCTTTAACCTCATTAATTTCTTTGAAAAAAATCATCAAAGCAATTGATAATGGTTACCCAGTTCATACAACATATATGGACTACAACAAAACCTTTGACACTATTCTTCATGCAAGCATTATTACAGACTTGTAAATCCAAATGTAAATCCTTACATTGTGCAGTGGATAGCTAACTGGCTGACAGAACCCATGTGGTTAGAAAGCTGGCAGTAGTATACCACAGGAATCAGTGTTGGATTCTCTCCTGTTTGGCATCCAATTCCCAAACCTTTAGTCCAACATTTCTGGCCTTTGGTAATCTAAGTTTGTAGACAATTGTAAATTGGATGTTATTATTCAGTTTTCCACTGACTCACAATTGCTCCAACATGAAGTAGACCACGTTAATAATAGGTGAATGGGCAATGGTCTCAAATTAAATGTGAAAAATGTAGTATTTTACATTTTGTTAAAGAAAATATGCTCCCATACCATACAGGTGACACCCCTCTCCAATCAGACTGTTGCAAGATATCTATGTAGTCTTGATGATAATTCATTACCTTTTCACCATCATACCTCTGTATTAGTTCAGAAAGTCTTTTGTCTGTCTTATCTAATTCCAAAGGCACTTCCTCTATATCCAAAGAATTCTTAATTTTCCTTTGCTCATATCCCATCGGACTCCTTATTGAATATACTTAATTTCCCTTTGCTTATATCTCTTCAGACTCCTTATTAAATATAATGCCCTTTCTACCTTGTATTTGTCTAAACATATCACTCATCTTGAGAGATCTCAGAGATTCCTAATTAAGAATATCAGTGGATTCAAACATCTTAGTTATCAGGACAGACTGGCTGTTCTTTCTCAGTACTCAGTCTTTTACAGCCTTATCCACTGGGATCTGTGCTGTCTTTCAAACCACAAAAGATCTAACCCTCTTTTACCACCTACTTCTTCACAGAACAAATGGTTACTGAAATACCTGATCAGAGGAACTAAACCTTCATCAAAAGATAAATGAGACATCTTGACATGATAGATTCATATGAGAACATATCCTCCATCTCTGGAATAAAGAATTACTACGTGTCAAGCAGAGTAGCACCCTTGTCACCTTAAAGGTAAGCCTAGATAATTGGATGAGCAGCCTGAAATTCTCCCCTGGCCTGTCTTGTATTGCCCTCCTTGCAGCTGGAGGGAACTTTTGAATATGGGTTATTAGCTAGACTTTTAATGGTCTGCAGACTGATTGCCTAGTACTTACCTATGAACAAGGCACTTCCTTGAATAAATGACAATGCCAAGAATGCGGACGTACCTCACACTCCACAAATATGAGAACTGAATAGCAAGCAGCAGTAGCCCTGAGACCCTGTACTATTAAACATCCTGTAAGGTTTTTTGGAGTACAGTCCTATCCTTTGCAAGACCCACAAAATGCATATAGATTGTAGTGGGGAACTCCCATGGCGCCGCTAACATCCATGCAAGGACAACTAGCTTATCCACTATTAAATTTAGTTTCCTTTTCTTTACACTGGTGTAGACTTTCTCTGGGAGCCTAAGGAGTATGGCCCTTGCAATATTTTATCTTATGTGCTTGTACCTGTCACAATTCTAGTGATGTGGTAAAGTCAAGCATATTTCCAAATGATGCACCTGGCTCAGATAATGGTTTCCCTCTACCTTTTCTAAACTACATTTCTAAATAATTTGTGTTTTTATTTCCCTGGCCATTGTCTGTGAAGTTTGAGAATTGTCTGAGAGAAGCTTTCAGCAGGTGCCCTTATTTTTTTCAGTAAGAAGAGAAAAAAAAAAAACAGTTGCAGAAAAAAAAACAGTCATGCAGTTCAAACTTTGATTTGCATTGCACTACTTTAAATGTTCTTAATTCAACTTAGGTATCATAAAATATCTAGGATAGGAGTGATGGTGAGCTGATACAAGTTTAGAAAAAAAATCAAACTAGCTACATTCTCATAAAAGTTGTTAGACATTCTTTTTTATAATATAACAAAACAAGTGTCTTCACATATAAATCCAGCTTAATCCACAAAAAATACAATATATACTTATGGAATCATGGGTTCATAGGTGTAAACTTGGCTAATGACCACTTGGGCCCTTATAAACCTATCTGTACAACCCAAATGTGATCCACAAATTTAATTTATTGGGGGGGGTGATTTACTGGCCGTCTCTGTCCATCAGAGACATAGGCACCAGACCAGGGGTGAATTTCTGATTACCCATCCATTGGTCTAAATTGCGCTAACATAGAGTTAGGGAGGAACTCTGCTTCAGTGGATGGGGAGCCTGTTTCAGAAAATGGAAATTCTTTGAGAAACATATTTGCTCCTATAACATTTCTTATATAAGTCGCAAGCAAATTTTAGCTGTTTTGCTCTAGTAGTTCCGATACTGTTTGTTTTGTGGATGAGCAAAAGGTTCATTATACACGGTCCAGGGATGCTTTGTATGTCAGGCAAAGATCACCTCTCACAATCTGTATGATACCGAGTAAAGAGACAGGGCATTGAGGTAGAACATTTTGTTTATTCCCTCTATTCCTTTTGTTAGGAACCTTTGCGGACATTCCAGTAGTTGCATGTGTCTGGTCAGGTGCATACCAAAAGGGGCATTATACTCTATGAAGGTCCTGATGAGGGCAGGATACAGTGATATGATGACCTCTCTGGACCTAGATGCCATGTTCTTACTAATAAGTTGAGCAAGGTAGAAGGATTTTCTTATGACCTTGAACACATGATGGTTGAAGACTAGCATGTGATCATAATCTATGAAAGATGTTAATCCCTGCTAATTCATTGATCCCAGCTCAGCATCTTGTTCCTCCTCAAGCCTCTTTGCCTTCCCCTGATGGACCCATACTAGGCTAGACCAGTCAGCTCCAACATCACCAAAGCCAGTCTAAATGTCAACATAGCCACTGATAATTATAATCATGATTCGAACTTCATATGTACCTGCAGGAAGAAGGCAATTTCAAATCAGGAGTAGTCATAGAATTTCCCATAGGCACTAATGTTCTCAAAAAAGGGTTAACACAGACAAATAACTTGTGTCAGAGCCATGGACTAAATGCATAACAGTACCCTTTAGAAAGTCATCCACCTCATGTAACTATCATATTGACAATACGCCCCTAAGAGTCGACACAGTAGTCAGAGACTTGGTGATACACATAGAAAGTAATCTAGCCTTTGACCATCATGTGTCTACAGTAGTGAGGAAATTATTCTATGTTGTTCAACTTATAAACAAAGGTATGGCATCTAAGTCCAAGGAGGTCGCTGTTCCACTGTATTCAGCATTCATCAGCCATAACATTGAGTATAATGCCCCCTTTGACATGTACCTAACCAGACACATCCAAAAACTGGAACATCCACAGAGGTTCATCACTGAAAGAATACATGGCATAAATAACATGTCCTATACAGACTGCCTCAAAGCTCTATCCTTGTGTTCTGTCTCCTATAGGCTGTTGAGGAGAGATCTATATGTTTGGCATACAAAACATTGTCAAACCACATCCTGATGGACCTCCTGCATATCTTCAAAACAAACAGCACCAGAATTACCCATTCTAAAGACTTAAACCTTGCCTGTGATATAAATAGGACTTGCTGGAGAGACAGGTATGTATCCTAGAGGGATTCCCTTCACAAACTCAAAGTTTCAAAACATTGAATTGCAAATGGTCGAGACCATAAGCTGGAAGTTTTGAAACCTTGAATATTTTGAATTTATCACCGTACAGCACAGAATGGGAAATTTACCATTTTCCTCACTGTAGTGCAATCTTAGATTTGGTATATTTATCTAGTGGCTAGGGGCGTTGCCCCCATCCAAAAATGTAAAAAATATATTTTTTGTTTTCATTTTTTATTACAGTTTCGAAGTTTCAAAACTTCGATCTTCTGGTCTCGACCATTTGCAGTTTGAATGTTTTGAAATTTCGAGCTTGTGAATTAAATCCATCCTAGAGACTACCCCTTCCCTGGCACAGGCTCTTCATTCATGTGGAGTATAGTTCCTCTCTAACTCAAATGTAACTTGGACAATTGGATGGATGGGGATCAGGAAATGTATCCTTGGTTTGGCACCTATGTCTGTAATAGACACAGACAGCCTGTAAAAAGTTCATATCCTAGGTCCCTCCTTGTAGATGTTCTCCCAAGCCAATGCTTACATTATTAAGGGTAACGAGAACTTGTTAGAGATTCAGGATTCATGGCGAGGCTTAAAAAAAACTCTTGTGATCATTAGCCTAGAACACATCCATGAACCTATGAACCTAATATAGAGACTGCTGCCTTTAGTTCTTTCATCTAGTGTAGTGGGCCTGAATGCATGTCAGATGTTGACAAAATGCAGTGACTGGGTGCTGTTAACAGTCTTGAAGCATATCTTTGTGGTGATGCATATACGGAAGCATTTCAGGGTAAGAAGTGCCTGTAGGGAGTGGATTTTTTGTTGAGGCTCCTAGGATTGAGCAGCAATACCTTTATGCTATCCAGATTCTATTTTGTTAAGTTAGAAACTTTTAAAGACTGACATTGCCTAAAAAGGCACTATATGGGTGGAAAAGTTTTTAGTCAGTATATGAAAGCCTTAGGGAGATATGGGCAGGCCATCCCAGGCAAAGCAGTTATGACTGTCTTTACCATCTCTTCCCAGGCTGTTATATATTGGATTCCCCTTGAATGACAATGGAAGCTAAGCTACTTCTTGAAGTCAGTAATCCTTTTTTTAATTTTGTGGCATCATTCTTAGTGATGGTAAAATGCTGCTCAAGGCTAGGTTCATACCTGCCTCAGTCACATATTCCAAGATCTCCATCATGTCTCTCTTCATATAGTTCAGGGTGGTATTTCTCAAGTCATATACTCTCATGTGTGCTATGACTATGTCATATGTGTACTTGTGGCTCAAGGACTTGAGTGCTTGCAAGATGTGGTGAATCCTGACATCCGACAGCCAATTAACTGTCACACTCTTCTTACCTCCTTAGCCTGCCTGGTGAGTAATGCATCATTGTGCCTCACTTTAGAGTCATCTGTGACTAGGATTGTGAGGAGGTTTGCCTTATGGGTTTTGAGTTGAGACACTGTGAGTCTTAGATGCATGTTGCATGCCTGATACTGCCTGCACTGAGTAATTGTGAGTTGGCTGATGAGGGTCTATATCACATAGTCGAAGTTCCATAACTCCGAAGACCTAATGGTCAAACCATTATGTTTGAAGTTACAGCACTTCGACTACGGAAAAACAACACAAAACAACGGACAACAAAATAAATTGTTGTAAGCAGGGGGGCAAGCCCCCCTGCACCACCCACACCCCATGCTACTTAAATATACCAGCTCCGAGATCGCACCACATTGAACAGAATGGAAACCTCTGCTTAAGGAGATTTACATTCAAATGGTAGAACTTTTACAAATTCGAACATATGGTCTCGACCATATGTGGTTTGAACTTGTAAAAGTTCAACTACGTGATAGGAACTCGACTGATGATACTTGTTTCTTAGGTTTCATAAAGGAGGCCTTTGCAGTCTAGATAGGTTTCTTTTAAGAGCCTTAGGATATGTAGGTCTGTTTTGTGTGTAATTGTTTTGTGATGTCTTACTGACAACCTGTGGCTTTATGAGAAAGCTTTCCATCTAATGACATTGTATAACTACATCTCTCACACATGGTATCAACTTTTTAAGCAGAAGGTGGTTGCTAGTAAACATGAAACAATTGCTACAGAAGCACTTGGAAAGTGCAGATTCATGGAACCATGTGCTTACTAATGAGGGCTGAAGGGGGATAGGACCTATGAGGTTTGGGGATGATTATTGGGGGTGCTATCTATCTGGTAGTGTAGACACTGGTGGTCTCAACACAGCTGCACACAACTAGGGATCAATGATGTTTTGCACCTTCTCTCATCAGCTGCAAAGAGTAGCATTAGTCCTAAGCTGTTTCATGACAAATGTTATTAACCCAAAAGTTTTCAGCATACCACCTGTAAGACATGCTCTAACAAACTAGTCAGGACTATAGTTGTGAAAATGGCCTGAAAGGTTCAGGACTTTATAGTGTAGAATACAGACCAGTGGATATATTTTGGAATAATGTGATAATGAGCTAGGTGGCTAGAACTAAATCAGCAAGGAATAATCTGGAAAAAATAGGTTGTGATTGACAGTAGAAATGTCACAGATTAAAACTGATGATAAAAACATTATTTGTTGAGAAGGTGGTGACTCAGTTCCCTTAAGTGGATGGAACTTCAAAAACACTGATGGCAGGATAGATGAATGGAGGGGAACTGGATGCTAGCTAGATAACTTCTAACTGCAAAGCTGCTAGACTTGGTAGTTAATAATGTTTTCTTCTGGCTACCTCCCTGTGCTTGTAGGCAGTGAACTATTAAGTGAACTATTATTGTAAATTTCTTTTATGATGGTTTGACAGTCTATATGTAAACTTAAATTTCAAGCAAGACGGTATAGTAGTGTCATAAGATGAGAAAACTGAAAATATAAAGTGAAAATTCTAGAAACCTCTGAAATTGTGCTGTGTTATGTTAACTATAGCCTTGTCACCTTGGCAGTTTATCTCGTTTGGTCTGAAACTTAGATTTTCCTTTCTTCAAAGTAGCATGTTTTTCTTCTGAACAGTATTTTTCAGATGCAGGCCAGATGCATTAGTATAGCCTAGAAGGAAACATTAAATCTGCTGTGTGGTATAAACATGTTTAATACTTAGTCAGCAGGGTCATAAAACAGAAATTCTGAGTCAAATATACTGAAATCTACCCAAATTATAGGCATTCACTCATAACTATGCCAGTGTTCAGTATTTCATCTATAACATTTGAATGTTTGCAGACACACACACACACACACACACACACACACACACACACACACACACACACACACACACTAGCAGCATTAAATGACAATGCATAGAGGCAAAGCAGCCTTGACATTGACAAATGCTTGGTACTGGCACTGACCAAAAGACTTTTGCTGTAAATGCAAGAAGAGATGAAGTTCCCCTCTAAGTCAGCTAAAACATATATCCTTTTTTACCATATCTGTTCCTTATATTCAGTGACATTCCTAACCATGGATCCACATTTTATTTTGTTCCTTATAAAATGTCAGAAATTCAAGCCCTTCTGTTTTCCAGGGGGTGCCTGTCATAATTTCAAGGCTATTTGTATTGAAATTTTCTCCATTTCAACTTAACTGGTTCCTCAATATTCCATTATCTATAGTTTTGATCTAAGTTAGTTTTATTTAAATGTTTGCAACTGTTCCATAAACAGAAGACAAAAACTACCTTTCCTTCTCCCATTTTTTTTCTCAACATCAAAACTAGGAGAGTGAGCCAACATAAATTATGGCATCAGTGTCAGATGCATTAATAGTTATAAGCATAAAAAATGTAATATTGCTTTGCTCTCCCAGACCGTCCTTCAAGCATAAACTTGATATTTGTCAATTTTGTCTGTTTATAAACTTCTTGGCCTCATCCTACTCTGTTACCTTAGTTACTCCCTTTCCATGGATGCCTTGCTTACCAGGTGCCTTAAGAAAGGAGGTAAGTCTTTCTCACTCTGTCTGACAAAACATGAGGGAGGAGCCCATATGCTCAAGTAATACATGTGCTTTTGTCAGTATACAGTAACAGTCCTTTATAACCATGGCATAATCTATCATTATTGTAGGAGTAACTGATTTCCAGATATATGTTGACTTACAAACTATAGGGTGAGGAAGTGCTTGCCTTTCAAATTTATCTGACTTCAAAAATTTCAACAGTCACGCAGTGATAAACTTTCTTATGAAAAAAAATGATATTTGCAGACCTTTAACCTGGAGTCATGGAAGTTTTAGAATTGTGCTAAAACACAATTGTGGACAGATGCTTCCTTTAATTAGAGAAGTGGGGCTTTTACTTAACAGTGCCAAGTTGTCCATGCAATTGAATCAGTGCTTGTGTTTTCATTACTATTTGCATGCATGAATCTTTCTCATAACATTATATGAAATAGGCATCACAAAATGGCGTCCTGTGGCTTACATTTACAAAGAGATATCTAAAACAATGGAATGATACATAGATTTTAAAACTTATCGTATAGCAATAACCAAAGACGTTGGTGTGGTATATTGAAGATTTACCCATGGTTGGTGTAGTTTAATCACGAAGGCGAAGCCCAAGAGATTAAACAAAGACAACCGTGGGTAAATCTTCAATATACCACACCACAGAGTCAGTTATTGCTATTATACAATGACATTATTTAAGAAAAAAATTACTTACTTTTCTTAAATAATGTCATTGTATGACAGCTCCGTGGTGTTATTCCACTTTTTGAGGATATCCCGCTGCTTTTTTTGATATACTGCGCATGCGTATGGGACTTCGTTCCCATGCTTATGTAGTACATCAGTGCTGTGTGATGCGTGCTGTGTATAAGAAGCAAAGGAAAAAGGAAGATCTCCGTTGCCTTTTTTTTTTTTTTTTTTTTTTAAAGATATCAGGACACTTTGAAGGTACAGGAGAGACAGGACATAGACAATAAAAGGATAATCAGATACGTTTCTCTAATTTTTCATAATGTACCTGATTATTTTTTTTAATTTTGTCTGTTCCATTTCTCTCGTCGGTTTCAAGTGTCCAGTTTTGCAAATTTTTTTTTTGTTTGTTTGTTTAAGGGAAAGAAAGTGAAATTTTTATGGCATATATTAATGAAAAAAAGTCCGGGCGACCATACCTTTTTCCATTGGTATATGCGCCGATTTCCAATGGGCACACTGGTTGGGCTGACCAATCAGCATGCTACGTTTTGAATATTAATGGCCAGTTATTGTATAATATACATTCTAAAATTGTTTTGCTGACTGTATACTGGAGGTTTATTACTGCTCCTTATTTCACTTGCTGTTGTGATGTAACACCTGCGTGGCAAGTTCCAACATGTGCACCTAAGCAGACATGTGACAGCAGAATACATTATGCATCTCTGCTTTTATATACACAGTATGTGATATTTGGCTCTCTGCCAGTAAACGGAATGCTCTTCTATACTCATACTGATTTGCATGGTTGTGCCTTCATTTTTTTTTTTGAAACCTTTATTAAATTATCACATAAGACATGGGCAAACATACTTTAACAAAATAGAAAACAAACCATGTTAACATTTTTTGTTCAAATGCAATATACATCATTTATATATTTTTTTGCTACTATCATTAATCCAACATTACAAAAAATTGCTGAATTCCCGCCTTCCCCCAAACCCCACCCCTCCTCTTCCTAGACATCATTATGCATGTACTGTTCCCACAATTTCCATTTACCTCTATGCAATTTGCTCCCTCCCCTCTCCAAAGATCCCTCCTCCTGTTCTTCCATCTCTTTTATAATATTCAATATTCTGTGACTAATACACCAAAGATCCCTCCTCCAGTTCTTCCATCTCTTTTATAATATTCAATACATCAAAAACAGTTGGTGTAGACCTTGACATCCACCTTCCAACAACTGCCTTCCTGGCATTCCTGGCACCCAACAGAACCAAACTTAACAAGACCTCATTAAGTCTAGGCAAATCATATCTTGCATCCCAGCTCAAAAGAATCATCTTCTTACTGCAATTTGCTCAACCAGTACCTCTAACAGAATGCTCTGCAAGGAAGCCCTTAAGGCAAAACAGCTTGCCCAATACACTAATCATAGGTGACTCGATAGTGAGGCACACTGATATCCCACTCACTAGGTTGAATAAGGAGAAGATAACAGTCACCTGGATGTTGGGTGCCAGGATCCGACACAGAACACACACACTCAGGTCACACCACAACAAATACAGGTATGACTCTGTCATTGTCCATATGGGTGTGAATGACCTGAGATGTACCTCCTTGGACTACATGAAAAGACACATGGAGGAGCTTTCGGATTATGTGACCCAGGCAGGTATGACCCTAGCCCAGAGCAGCATCCTAGCTTCGCCCACCGCAGTACAAACAGAAAATGACTGACTTCAACAATTGGCTAAGTTTCTGGTGTCATTCAAAGGGGATCCATTATCTGTCTGCTTGGGATGACATGACTAACAGAGCTCGATGCTTTGCCAGAGATGGCCTGCATCTGTCACCCCTAGGTTTCCAGATACTGGCTAAGACTCTTGCCACCCCTATAGTGCCTTTGTTAGGTGGTGTTCCAAAGACCAAACTACCACCATAACAGCTATAAATAAATACAGTCTGAGGGTCAAGCTGCTCAATGTTAGAAGTTTAAATCTTAAGATGCAGTCGCTCGAAGCACTCCTCAAAATGGAGAACATCGGCATTTGTGTTGTAACGGAGACCTGGTTTAAAGTAGCAGAAAGCACCCCTGCGCTACTAAGCTATAACTCATTCCACACCTTTCAGCCCCAGAAAATGGACCAAAGCTCCAAAGGCAGTGCTGTCTCCATATTCATAAAGGATATGCACACCTCCAGATTAGTAGCCCAGCATAACACATCAGAGATAGTTCAGGTACAACTAACACTGGGTAAGATGGCAATTCAGGTCATAGCCTGCTATAAGTCCCCAACCATGTCCCAAGATTCTCATTCCACGTTCCTAAGCACCCTGGAACCTATTAGGGTCCAACCCAACACTCTCATACTGGGTGACTTCAACTACCCCTCCATCAACTGGGAAAACTACTCATGTGCCAGTACACTTGCCCAATGCTTCTTCCTGGAATTCATTAATTCCAGTGCCCTGGACCAGCTCATTCTTACCTCCACTAGAGGAAGCAGCATCCTTGATATGGTTATTACTAACATGGGCAACCGTTGCTCAACACCAGTAGCCAATTCCTTCCTGGGTAGATCTGACCACAAACTAATTAACATGGAAATCCACATCTCACCCACACAACAGCAATGGTAACCACCATGAAAAACTTCTCCAAAGCTGACTTTAGGCTCCTAAAAAAAGAGGTGGTTAACTTCACGGCACCCATGCAAATGGAAAATAGGTGCATGACCACTGAATTGTGCACCAATGCACTGTATGAACATGTACATAAATGCATGGAACTAGCCATACCCAACAGAACCAAGAAGCTCTCCTCTAAAAAAGGAAACCAATCTGGTTGCCCCCTGCCATTAACAAACTCTACAACAGAAGGAAGAAACTGTTGCAGGAAAAGGTGAAGTCCCAAGACTGGAAAAACTCCTTTACTAGCCTCAAAAAAAAGTTGAGATCCCTCATCAAAACCTCTAAAGCTAGCTATGAAGGCAGAATTGTAGCAGACACTAAAAAACAACCACAAAGCCTTCTACAGTAATATCAAGAACCTCCACGGCAATACCCAGATTTGCTCAGAGTTACTGCACAATGGGACCTCCTATACTGAGCCAACAGATATTGCCAACATACTGGCTGACAGATTCAGTGCCAACTTTACCCCTTCCCCCAAAGAACCAATCACAATACCGTAAGAATGCCAGGCACCCAGCATTACTGCAGCAAAGGTTAAAGCTGCATTGTCCAAGGCCAATAATACAGCTTCCATGGGACCCGACAATATCCCCGGCTATGTTCTACGTGAACTACAAAGTGAACTGGCACCACACCTGTGTGCCCTGTGTAATCACAGCCTCACCTCAGGCTTTGTCCCTACAGAATGGAGCACTCCTACAGTTATCCCTCTCCATAAAGGAGGAGCGACTACAAGCCCTGGGAATTATCATCCCATTAGCCTGATGAGTCTGATATGTAAGGCTATGGAGTGCATCATCATGGACCTAATTAACAAGGATATAGGGAATCTTTAAAGTCTGGATCCCATGCAATTTGGTTTTGTGAAGGGTAGATCATGCCTGCTCAACTTGGTTGACTTCTTTGAATTAGTCATCAGAGCTGTGGATGAAGGCAAGGCAGTTCATACAGCCTACCTCGATCTGGCCAAGGCCTTTGATACCATTCCCCACTCAGGAATTATTGATAGACTCACCAAACTAGGCATCAACCCCTATATCATTAGATGGGTTGCAAACTGGCTCACTGATTGAACCCACAGTGTGAAAGTAGCAGACTCCAAGTCGGACTGCTGACCTGTCACGAGTGGAGTCCCACAGGGTTCGGTCCTGGGTCCTTTCCTGTTTGGCATCTACTTCTCAGAAGTCCAGGCCAAGACGGAGGGACTCTGGCTGACCAAGTTTGCAGATGATTGCAAGCTGGGAGCCATTATTAACTCTCCAAATAATGTAGAGGTCCTACAGAAAGGCCTCACTGAGACGAACGACTGGTGTCAAAACCATGGCCTTAAGCTTAATGCCAAAAAATGTGTCGTCATTCCCTTTGGGAAAAACTCAGTTCCCACTAATTACCACATAGATGATAGCCCACTGAATACTGAAGGTGTTATAAGAGATCTGGAGACACATGTTGACAGCAGCCTCTCCGTCGACCACCACATTGCCACTGTGGTCAGAAAGTCCTTCTATGTGGCACATCTCATTACCAAGGGTTTTGCATCCAGGAAGAAAGAGGTCATCATCTCTCTCTACTTTTCCCACATTAGACCAATTATCGAGTATAATGCCCCATTTGGCATGTACCTCACTAAACACGTGCAACAGCTGGAAAGGCCACAAAAGTACCTCACAAAGAGGATCCTAGGCCTTAAACACATGCCGTACATGGACAGACTCAAAAAAACTCCAGCTTTTCTGTCTCATATCGTCTGTTAAGAGGCAATCTCTGTTTGACTTGCAAAGCCATGTCTGACCAAGCCCTGTTAGAAATGTTACACCTAAAGAAATCTCAATCCCTCTGCACCACATGCTCCAGGGACCTCAACCTCATTACCACAATCAACAGAACATGCTGGAGGCTCAGGATCATAACCCAGAGACTGCCCATGCTCTGGAATAGACTTCCCGTACATGCCAAGCAGAGCACCTCACTGGCCCTTTTCAAGAGAAATCTTGATGAGTGGATGGGAAATAGAAAGTTCATTCTGGGGATCACTCCAGTGGTGCTCTACTTGATAGAGGCACTGGGAACTAACGGTGGCATAATGCCAGAACACTTATATGGACTAGGCTTGTAAAGGCTCCAGGGCCATTGGCCTAGTACATACCTATGAAGCTATGAATCTGCCAACTCACCTCACTCCCAAAGCAAACATTCCCAGCCATCTCTCTCTCTCTTCTCCACCATACCTCTAAAACCTGTCATCCACCTGAGGAAAAAGTCCTTGAATTTTGCTTGGGGTACAAAGATTTCCATTCAAACACTTCCAAGTAATGATCTTAAACACTCTGGACCTGTTTGCATAACTGGGAGCCACCCACATGTCCTCCTACCATTTTCCTATAAACTGCCTCTCCAGTCTCTCCTCCCAACCCTGCACAACCTCCTATTATGGATTCTTAAAGGTGTTGTGCAGTATTTTACTTGCCCTACTAATTATCTCTTTTTTAACAGCTACGTCAGTTCTAGGTTCAAGTAAAAACTCTAGCAGAGCTGATCTTTCACTTAAAATTCCCCTAACCCTTTTTCTTTGCCTGTACTTTGAGATTAAGCCCTAGTAGGGAAGGAAGTCTCTACACTGCAATCCAAATGACTTTTTGGCCTCCTCCCACTCTGTTACCTTTCCTACTCGAATTATTTGGGGTGCCTTCATCTTTTGTATCCTCAGCCTAGTATTTTGTGTATGTTATATCCTGTCATGTTTTGCTTTACTTTTTGCTTTACTCTCCTTTTCTTTCTTTTGGAATTAATGCAAATTTTGAAATAATAATGTTTCTATTTGATTTTATATATGTAAATATATATTCTGTGAATCCACCACTCACAGTTTGCACAAGGTAAGTCTAGATTCTTACATTCTACAACCAAGAGAGTAAGACTAGATCCCACTAAGTATACCTGATTGAGTCAGTGAGGATTCAGACTATATATATATATATATATATATATATATATATATATATATATATAGGATCATAGGAGATTACTAGGCTATCGACCCAGAGGTCATTTTAAGCCTAGCCGTTTCAACTCAATGTAATACTGTAGAGGAATTAGTCAATACCCCAAATTGCATTTAATAATGACTACCCATGTTCAGGAGGGCTGTGGGTGCTATCCCTGGTAAGAATTTACAGTGCCCCATCCACTCATTCAGATTCCTCTTGAACAGTGTCATAAAGCTGCTCTGTTTCACATGAATTGGTAGCTTGTTCCAAAGTTGTGGCAGTCCCTGGAAGATAAATCTGCCCCTCCAGAATGTCTTACTTAAGCCGCAGGCCCTATTTAAGTACCTGAAATGGGTAGCCCTAGGCACATTTGATTTAGAGATATTTAGTAAGTTCATTAGGTTTGGGTCTTGGGTCTTTGGGTTGTTCTGTAGGCCAAGCCTAAGTCTCCCCGAAGAATTCTATATGATAAGAAGTATAGTGACAGGGATTTTAGTCGGTCCATGTAAGGCACGTGTTGGAGGCCCTTGATCTTCTTTGTTAGAAGCCTCCGAGGTCTCTCTAATTTTTGTAGGTGCTTAATATAATACATACCAAATGGGGCATTATACTCAATTATGGGCCATATAAGTGCCGAGTATAGGGGGATATACCTTATTTTGCTCTCCATGTAATGCCTTTACTAATCAAGTGAGCTATGTGGAAAAATTTCCTTACAATGGTAGACATGTGGTGGTTGAAGTTAAAGTTGTGGTCAACCAGTCATCCCAGGTCCCTTACCACTTCATGGGTACTTAGGGTGTTGTTGTTGATTTGATAGTGTGAAGGGACATTGTTTGTGCCAAAGGGAATAATGATTAATTTCTTTGCATTCAGTCTGAGACCGTGACTAATACACCAGTCGTTGGTCTGTGTGAGACCATCTGGGAGTATACCGATATCATTTGGGGAATCAATGATTGCACCTAGTTTGCAGTCGTCTGGTTTTGACCTGAACTTTTGAGAAGTATATACCAAACAGTAGGGGGCCCAGCATTGACCACTGTGGCACCCCACTGGTAACAGGTCAGCTGGTTGATGTGGAGTCACCCACTTTGATAGTGTGTGTGAGGTTTGTGAGACAGTTGGCGATCCATCTTACAACAAAGAGGTTTACATTCAGTTTGCTAAATTTATCGGTAATGCCCAAATTCTTTCTGTGAAAAAATTTCTTGCACATCTGGCATTGTATCATTTTAGAATGGTAAAAGGAAAAGGGTTATTATTTAAATGTACAGGAATATCTCCTTTCTCAAAACTGAAAATGGTATGAGGGTCTAAGAACTTTCTGATCTAGAGAGACCAAAGTAAAGTAGCTAATAATAAGAATTAAGTGTCAAACTGAATGTTGCAAGCTGATTCTGTGCAGGAATACAACAGCTTGAATGGACGAGTGTAAGAAAATGGCCAGAATGTAGCCAAATTGTTTGCTGTAGACAAAACGTAGATGACTATTCAGTCATGGTTGTTTCTTTCAATATTATGCTCATTAGACTGACCTAGTACATTACTGCTTCCCTTGTTTGACCTGGATGATATGATCAGTTCTATCCTTTTTCATTTTTCTATACATATTGGGACCAGTGATCATCATGAGCACACCTTTAAACATCCATGTATGTCTGAGGAACCCGCACTACTTTGAACTCTAAAAGATGATTGCACCAAATGTTGCAGTGGTCTCCTTACACACTCAGCCATTATGGTGTTCTTGCTATTGTCTATCATGTCCTGTCTTTGCCAGACAATCATTTACAGGGAGATCCTAGAAATAGGACAGAAGGATATTTGTGTTCCAACATACAAATGAAGATCACTTAAGGCATTAGGCAATTGCCTTCCTATATTTGTGCTCTAAAGTAAAAACTGGCTTGCATCCAAATGCTGATTTATCTGACCATGCCCTTCTTCCTTATTCTTGGCAGCACAGCTGCTTTCATAGGCATTATTTTCATAGGTTAGTACTAGGCTAACTGCCCTTGTGAGCCATTTAAAGCTAGCCAGTTACCCCATGTGAGAATCAAACCCTGACCCTTGTGTTACGCCACTCTCAGAAGAGAGAGAGAGAGAGAGAGAGAGAGAGAGAGATGTTAAGATGACTCTGGACAATGACAGCAGCTGGTAATTATAATCTGAGGCCATTGTTTTTACAGCTAAAATAAAGCATGGCCGCTAAAGGCAGAGGCCATGTTTAATTTATTAAGTACTTCTCTTCTAAATGAGTCCACTATCACGCAGTACTTCTACTTCACTTGTTACTTTAATACATGCAAAGTGCTACCCCTTAGTATTGCAGCATGGGACTCCAGTTCAGTCAATGTTTTGTACTCCATCTTATTCTCCCATTGCATCCTCAAATGACTGCAAAGGAAAATGGCAATACATTAAACAGTGAAGACAATAAAGGTCCATCAGTCTGCCCAGTTAGTGAACGTACACAGTGTACCAGATTACTCTAACACTGTAACCTCTCTAAGAATCTAAACCATGTCATGGTGAAGGGACATAAATGCCCCTGTGAGCCTTAGCTCTATGTTGACTGAGCTTTGTTGTCCTGATGGAGTCACTATTGACAAATTGGACTGAGAGGAGGGACCAGATTGACAGCAATACAGACTATGAACAACATGAATCTTAGGATCTCAACCAGAAAATTAATATTAGCACCCACCCCAGAGCTAGATGTGGGGATTAAGTTCACTGGCGACCATCTGGTGGATGGATAACTCACATCACAGAGGCAAGATTAGCTCCAAAAAACTATAGTCATCTTGTGTTCTCACCACTTCTAAGGTGAAATGTGAGGATAGGGTATAATGCCAGTCACACAGCAAGCAGGAGTGGAAATAATTAAGACATATTACATGCTGACAATGCAGTCTGGCTCTTGGAACATGCAGTGTCACCTCAATGCTGGGGGAGGAACTGGAACTTGTGCTGGAGGTTGAAAAGTACCAGCTTGGTCAAGTTGGTCATCTCTACAAACAGACTGATTCTGGAACTAGACTTCTTGAATGAGAGTGGTCTCTCTCCTGCTCAGAGCTGACATTTGGGAGTGGAACCTGGTGAGAGTGAGTGATACTCAGACTCTCCCAGATACATGCCATACAGACCAGTAAGACAACAAGTTACAGAAAAGTAAACTCTCTCACTCTTCCCCTCCTGTTATTTTGTACATATGCATCTAGCTGTTTATAGTAGTTGGCCTTCTTAGACACCATGCTTGTTGTGTTTGATAGAGAACCACCTACTGACTCTGTAATCCTGCTGGAAGACTTCAGCACTGATATGGACAGTGATGGAGATACTTGAAGGGGGCATGACTGTGAGGAATGGATAGATTGATCAAAACACAAGTGGTTACAAAGATTCTGTAGAAATATTACAGATATTTCAGAAAATTTATAAAAATTTATATAAAGTACAGAAGTGGGGAAAGTACAAAAGTGGGGAAAGAAAAAGCACAAATAGAAATATTTATGGAAGGCTAACATATGCCAAAGTTAGAGGGAGATGAGGCTCAACAAATAACAGTTAAAATAGGAAGAGATGACATAAAAATTGTAATGGATAAGTAATGTGCAGGAAAGTCTCCAGGAATACATGGTATACCACTGGAAGCTGGAAACTAAGAGGGAAGAAAGTGATTACGATCTGGAAGGTTTTGTTTAACAGGATTTTAAAAGTAGGGGAAACACCATCATCATCATCATCAGCCCCCTTTTCCCATTTTTCTACATGGGGTCAGGGTATTGTGTTAACTGTCACCAACTATTTCGATTCAGTGCCACACGCCTGCCTTCTTCAACACTCATGCCTGACTCTCGCAAATCTTCTCTCACACAATCCATCCACCTCTTTGTTGGATGCCCTCGCTTCTTCTTACCTTCTTCCTGTCTGTCCCAAATCTTCCTCACCAGATTGTCTTCTACTTTTCTACACATGTGCCGAAACCACCGTAATCTGTTCTCTTTGATCTTTTCTACAATTGCAGTTACTTTGGCTTCTGCTCTTATGACCTCATTTCTTCGTCTGTCCCACAGTGTGCATCCTATCACCTTTCTCAGGCACTTCATTTCCATCACCTCTAGCTTCTTCAACTGTTCTGCCTTTAATGCACAGGCTTCTGTACCATACAGTAGTACTGGCCACACCACTGTCTTGTACACCTTACTTTTCAGCTTCTTTGCTATTCTTCTGTCATAGACTACAACTGATACTCTATGCCAGTTGGCTGCATCCCCTCTGATTCTAGCTTTGACCTCTTCATTCAGATTACCCTTCTTCTCAACTACTCCTCCCAGATACTTGAAGCTGTTAACTGTTCCACTATCTTCCCTTCTATCTCTATTCTCAGCTTATTTTGATTTCCCTAATTTGCTGCCATTACCACTGTCTTATCTGTGCTTAGTTTCATTCCATGTGCCTTCAGATTTGCATTCCATTCTCCTATCCTTTGCTGAAGTTCTAGCTCAGAGTCTGCCTGTACTGCCACATCATCTGCATACAGGAGCTTTGTTGATCCATCCCTTCCAACCTGTTTGCTAATGTAGTCCATCACCAGTATGAACAGCAGTGGACTCAGAGCTGAACCCTGATGTACAACCACACCCACTAGGAATCACTCTGTGAAGCCAAACACTGTCAGTACTTGAGTTATTGGGTCCTTGTACATAGCGTGCACTAATTCTACCAATGTTTCTGGGACTTCAAATCACCGCAGTATTGCCCAGATCAGCTTTCTTGGGACCTTGTCATATGCTTTCTCCAAGTCTAGGAATGCCCAGTTGGACTCTCTCCTCATCTCTAGCTTCTTCTCAAGTATCTGTCTCAATGCAAACATCGGGTCAGTTGTGCTGCATCCTGATCTGAATCCAAACTGCTCATCTCCCATGTTACATTCTACTACTCTGCGTATCCGTTTATCAATCACCCTCTCCAGAACTTTCATGCAATGTGATAGGAGTTTGATGCCTCTGTACTGCCCACAGTTGTGGATGTCCCCTTTGTTCTTGTACACTGGCATGAGTATGCTTATTCTCCAGTCATCTGGGATACGCCTTTCTGTCCACACTGCTATTAGTACCCTCAGGAGCCATTTCTCCCCTATCTCACCCAGCATCTTTATCATATCTGCGGTAACCTCATCTGAGCCTGCTGCTTTCCCTGACTTCATCTTCCTTAGTGCTGTTCTTACTTCTTCTAGGGTGGGCTCCTCTTCTTCTCTCATTGTAGGCTGTTTCTGGAGCAGTACAGCTTCTGTGGGGTTTTCTTCATTCAGAAGCTGCTGGAAATACTCCTTCCATCTGGCTTTGATGTCCTGTGGACTGGTGAGCAGGTTGTTGCTGGCATCCCTTATGAAGGGTGTCTGACTATCTTCTTTATCTTTCTGTCTTTGCCTTGCAACCTGATATAGTTTCTTTGTGCCCCTTACTGAGTCACTTTCCAGAAGTTGGTACAATGCCTCCAATGCCCTATTCTTTGCTATTGAAACTCCTTTCTTAGCTTCTTTGTTGCCAGCTAGTAGTCCTTCCTAGCCTGGTCAGTCTTTTCTGTATCCCACTTCTTCCTGCACTCCTTTTTTCTTTTGATGACTTCCTGGACTTCTGCATTCCACCACCAGCTTTCCTTATGTACCTTATTTCCATACCTGGCTCAACCACATATATTTTCTGTAGTCCCAACACATGCTGATTTAGGCACTGCCATTCTTCTTCAACTCCACCTATTTCCTCCTCTTCTTGGGTTGCTAGAGCCCTGAGTAATTCCTTGAAACTGTTGTACTTTCTTTCCAGTCAACTTCCAGGTCTTCAGCCTGGTCTCTGTTGACCTTAGAGCCTTCTCTGACCACTGCTTGCAGCTGATTGTAGCAACTAGTGGTTTATGCTGTGGGCCAACTGTTTCACTGGGGATGACTTTGCAATCATGGATTCTGCCCCAGTGCCTTTTCCTTACTAGGAGGAAGTCTACCTGAGTTGCATGTTGACTACTCTTGTATGTGATCTAGTGAATTTCTCTCTTTCTGAACCATGTGTTGGCTACTATCAGGCCATTTGTCAGACATATGGCTAGAATGGCTTCTCCTTCTTTATTCCTGTTGCCCCACCCATGTGGACCCAGGCAGTCCTCATATCCTGTTCTGCATGTCTTGATATGTGCATTCAAGTCACCCACTATCAACACCAATTCATGCTGTCCTGCTTTATCTAGTAGGTCCTACAACTGATGTCTGAATGCACTCTTCCTCACTATCACAACCCTGCTGTGGGGCATAGGCTGAGATTATGAATACTACCCTATCATTACACTGGAGTCTGACATTAATTCTGATGATATCCCTTACTGCCTTCTGAAGCCTCTCTCTCACCACAATTCCTACACCATTTCTAGCCTGTCCTCCACCTGAGTAGTAGACTCTGGATCCCAAGCCAAGTGGCTTTGCTGCACTGTCCTTCCATCTCATCTCCTAGATACATAGGATGTCCAGCCTCCTCCGTATCATCATGTCATCCACTTCCAAGCTGCATCCTGTCAGTGAACCTACATTAAGCTTAGCAATCCTCAGTTCATGTTTGGCAAGTTGGTTGGTTTTACATCTAGTTTTCGCTCAACAGAGTTATCCCAGGTAACCCAGGCTGGGCAACTAGACACCAGTCAGCCAGTAGCTTATTGACCAAGGGCTGCTGGACTTTATGGCAGGCACACACTGGCCAATAGGGGCACATATACCCCTCCCATCGTTAGCATGGCTCCCTGGCATGGGTCAGAGTAGGCCGGGTCCTCAACCCAATAATCACTGGTAACTACCCATGCCCATTTTTGGTGGCATTAGTCAACATGATCGAATCATCTAGAGCCATATTTTACACTGTCAAGTGGCTAGCCCTGCCACAGCGCACAGTCTGTGATCCGTGCTCTTCTATCTTGAGGATACTGCGCACCACAGTGGATGCCCAAAGTGGTTGGTCTATATAACTTTTCCCCTATAGGGCACCGTGTAGCGTCTGTGCTGCTGCTCACAGCTCCATTCATTGGTGAGTTTGAGATGGAAACACTCAGCATGTTTTTTGGACATGGTAGAAACCCCAAGGAGACACAGCGAGAACATGCAAACTCCAAACAGGCATTGGTCGGAGGTCAGGCTCAAACCTTGTACCGTGTGCATGGGAGGCGAAGACCTTAACCACTAAGCCATCTGGTCTCATTAAGCACCAACATCCTGGAAAAAGCCGTGGTGGCTGTAATACCTAAATACTGTAAAGACGCATTAGATCCAGCTTCATATAGGCTCATTTCAATTTTAAACCATGTTTATAAAGTGTTTATGTTTATAAATTTAAAAGAATGGCAATGGCCAAAACTGATAGATATGGATCAATGTGGCTTTGTGGAGGTGAGACAAACATTTGACAACATTAATAGAGCAATGATCCAGACGAAAGCAAAATGTAAGAAAATACTATTGTTGGTAGGTCTTGATGCAGTGGAAGAATTTGACAGAGTATGCCGGGAGTTTAGGAGATGGGCAATGGAAACATCTGCATTTCCTGATGCAATAATAAAATTAATTAGAAGGGTATATGAGGGATCAGAAGCAAAAATCAAACTGGAAGGGTTCCTCCTCTGATAAGCTGTGACTGAACAGAAGATCCAGGCAAGGGTTTCCTCTTTCCCCTTTGTTATTTGCATTATATTTAGAACCATTTGAAAAGAAAATAAGGCTGTATTTGCAGATGATATTATTTTACATTTGATAAAACCAGAAATGGAAATTTCAATGTTGTGGAACATTCTGGGATAGTTCTGCGTTTTTTCATGATATAAAGTTAATGAAGATAAAACAAAGGCTATAGCTGCAAACTATGTACCCATGCATGAATTGGTTCAGCAATACCCATATTTATAGGTGCATGATAAAATGAAGTATTTAGGAGTATGGGTTTAAACATGACACTGTTATGACAGCTAAGGATATGTGGGAAGAGACTAAATGAAAGATGATACAAACAATGAGGAACTGGAAGCTCTTGCCTATGGATATGGATAGCAAGATACAATCAGTAAACATGTTTTTCGTCCCTTTAGTTTTGTACACTGGTTAGTCATATTTCTATCAACCAGAGGAGAAGTTGTGGATAGTAATTAATAAAGAGTTGATTGACTTTTTCTGGGAGGGAAAGATGACAAGGGTCAAGTGGGGTAAGTTGATCCTTTCAATAGAACAAGGAGATTTAGGGTTACCTGATTTGAAGGAATATTAGTAAAGGCTCTTATATATAGCACAAGCAGTAGGCTACAATTCAAAGTGCAAAGGAATGATGAAGAAGCAGGGAGTAAATTCAAGAAATAAGGAAAGAGTGGGATTTTGGGTGCAGATCCTTAAGGAGAATAACAATAGTCATACAGAATATTATCCAGAATAGAAAATTTTACAATACAAAAAATAAGAAGACAAAGAAGAAAAGTAGAAAAGGAGATTAGTAATGGAAAAGTTAAAGAAATAAAAACTGGTGTTATGGAGAACCTGCAAAGTGAAGGATTCAGTGTAGAAAATTGAATGCAGAAAGCACCAGAACAGGATAGAGCAACGGATATCCAAATTAAGAGGAAAACAGTGGTACAGGAAGCAATTGGACAGATGCCATCTCAAAATATTTTGGAGCCTTCCACAGGAAATCAGTATAAACATTCACTTGAAGCTAGACAGCAAGGAAAGTAATAGGAAACTGTGGCAACTCTGATGCAGTCAATGTTGAGGAGTGATAGGCCAATGAGTTCCCATATGACAGAGCAACAGATGGCACAGGATGAAATTGGAGAAGGTGCCACAGGAAGACGCTATAGAACTTTCTATAGAATGCCCACAGGAAGTGGAAAACAAGGGATGTGCCCTCAGTTTGGAAGAAAATTAGCTAAGAGAAGAGTTGCTTGATTTAACAGACATGGATAGATATAAAAATGAAATCACCAAGCAGCACCCAAATAACTATTAATCCAAAAAATGGTGTAGTAGGTGAAACAATAAAGCCACAGAGGAGGAACGGATGAGAAATTTTCATAGTTTTAAAACAGCTTTCGCTTTCAACAACACTCAACACAAGCCACAGAGGAGGAATGGATGAGAATTTTTAATAGTTTTAAAACAGCTTTCGCTTCCAACAACACTCAACATATATCAATATGTGTTGAGTGTTGTTGGAAGAGAAAGCTGTTTTAAAACTATTAAAATTTCTCATCCGTTCATCCTCTGTGGCTTTATTGTTTCACCTACAGTTTTTGGATTACATAGATAGATATTAAGATCAATGAGAGAAATTGACTGCAGAAGGTCAATAAAACTCAAAAAGTCAGAAGTCTGGTAAAACAAATAAATGCAGTAATTAGAACTGTTTACAGAGATCCATGTGATATAACATAAGTAAACAGGATATATTACTGTGGTGCTAAATTAATAACTGATAAAATTCTACCACAAGAACATAGGGTAGCGAGGGAAAAGAGGGGGCAACAGCGAATATCATAATGGAAATATCGAATAGAGAAAACTATAAAGCAATTAAGACAAGAAGTGTCACTCTTAGAAGACTATAAAAGAGGGAATAGAGCAACAAAAATACTGTGAAAGATAGATGTGATTAAAGCAATGCACAATATTAGAACAGACCAGGATCTATCATGCACTATGGCAAATAACAAACTACAAATTTCAGCACAAGCGGAAAAACTTAGAAGATACACAGATAAATATAAAGGAAAAGAACAAAATAAGCAATTTATTGATGACCCCACAAAGTTTTATAGAGAATTGTGAAATAAGGTAAAAGGAATTGAAAGACTGACAAAAAAAGAGGAAGTAGATACATTCTGGAGAAGTATCTATGAAGATCCTGTAGAACAGAACAGAGATACTAAATGGATAGAAGAAGTAAAAGAAAGAATAAGAAGTTTAAAGGTGCAGGATATGAAATGGGATGAAGTAACAGCCAGAGAGATTGAGACAAAGTTAAGAAAAGCCTCTAACTGGAAAACCCCAGGCCCAGATGCAGTACCTAACTTTTGGTTAAAAGTATTAACATCTTTGCTCGAGGATTTAGCCATGAGTAAGCACTATTTATATGCACACCCTGAACAGACACCAACCTGGTTAACAATAGGCAAAACAATTTTGAAAACAAACGAAGAGACCAGTGGTTCAGGCTCGTAGCAATAAAAGATTTATTTAGGTAAAGCGCTTTTCGTCTCGCAAACAATACATGGAGACTTCTTCAGACCAGTAAAAACACTACACAAACATAGAACTTCACTTTTAAAAGGTTCTACATTAACAGACAACCAATCAGCGATCTTTTTAACTATGATGCAGCAAGCTCACTTAACCAAAAAACAACAGCGTGTTCAAAGACACAAGCAAAATGTAAAAAACTTTGTCATGAAGTTCAACCTCACTAACACTTCAAATATTACAAATACCTAATTAAATATATTCTACAAAATAATAATATTTGGCAGATACACAAATTACATAATGTGCAAGCATAAAATTATAAAGACTATATTTATAAAAAATATGAAATATAAATTGTCTACCTGACACTCACAACAAATATATAGAGGCATATATAAATTATAAATAATACTAGCAACTTATCACAATAAAAACCATTCTTAGAAAAAGGGAACAATTTGAGCTATCTCAACAAGCTCCTCAGTTTTAAAATACATGCAAGGCAGGTAATTTCATTTAATCCAGGGGCACTATAAGAATTCAACCTAAGTTGCCAGATTAGTTCCCTTTTCACCAAAATTAACTGGAATGGACCACCCTTGTGATCAATAGTTACTTGATCAATCACTCTAAAAGTAAAACTGTGGGCGGGATTCTCATTACAGTGTCTAGCCAGGGCATTGTTCTCACTCCTTTTCCTAATGTTATAGATATGTTCATGTACCCTGTCACGAAGCCTTCTATCTGTCTTTCCAACACAGAAGACTGGGCATAGCTGGCACACAGCCAGGTATACCACAGCCCTCAGTTCACAATTATATCTACCCTGTACCTTAAAGTCTCGTGCCCCAATGGTAAAATTTGAACCAGTGGCAATAAACCTACAATAGTTACAACATTCACATTTGAATGTACCTTTTGTCCTGTTACTGTTCATACTTCTTATCTCCATAAATTCCTTCAGGTTTATACCTTTCCTGAAAATAAAATTAGGGCAACTACACAATTTAACCGAAAGGTCACCATCACTTAGGATGATGTTCCAATTCCTACAAAGGATTCCTTTCAAAAGGCTAGTTTCTAGACTATACGTGGTAATGAAATTCCTCACAAATCTATTGTCATGGTTACTAGTTACCCCTACGGTACCTTCAGCTACTGCATTAGGGTTTGTTAAAGGGAACAAATTAACCAAATTGTCTTGCACAGAATTAGTTTGTACTGTTCTCAAACTACTTGTAAGAATAGGTCTATAGAATCCAACAGTCCTCTTGTGCTGCACTTCATGTATCAAATCAACAACCAGTTCAGTGGGGTAACCACGACTAGTAAACATAACCTTTAAAGTTTCACATTCTTCAATAAAGACCACATCAGCACTGGTCATTCTGGTTGCTCTAACCAACTGCCCCTTCAATACCGATCTTTTTTGGTGCAAACAAACAATAGGCAAAACAATGCTCCTTCTTAAGAGTGAACCTGCAAGCTACCCTAAAAATTATAGACCAATAACTTGCCTTCAGACGAAGTTTAAACTATACATGGGAATTGATGCTGACAGAGTTTATAATCATTTAGAAGAAAACTCAATTATGGCAGTAGAACAAAAGGAAAATAAAAGAAAGTCATATGGAACAAAGGATCATCTGTTCTTAAATAAAGTCATACTGGAGAACTGTAAAAAGGGGAAAAATTTAAGTATGGCATGCATTGACTATAAAAAAGCATTTGATAGTATCCCACATTCATGGATAAATGAGTGCTTAAAATGTATAAGATACACTCTACACTGATTGACTACATTATAGTGACCATGAAACAGTGGCAGACCACTTTGCAATTAAGCCATGATAAAGGACAGATTATTATCTCAGGGATAAAAATTCAAAGGGGAATATTCCAGGGTGACTCAGTGGCACGGCTGCTAATCTGCCTTGCCATTAACCCATCAAGTTGTTTACTTAACAACTTAGGCCATAGCTACAATTGGCTCCTAAAAAACAACAAAGTGTAAAGACATCTCATCTTCTCTTTGTCGATGATTTAAAACTGTACAGCTCATCAGATGAGGGTTCTAGGCCACGGTGGTGCAGCGGTTAGCGTTGTCATCTCACAGAAATATGTTCTCCTGTTCGATTCTCAGCTGGAGCTCCTTCTGTGTGGAGTCTGCATGTCCTCCCTGCGGTCGAGTGATGTTAAAGACATGCAGGTAGGCACGAGCGTGAATGGGTGTGCCTTCTTTGAAGGTTGGGCTTCGGGCTGGCAACTCGGCACCGTAAAAATCCACTGCCAATCATTAGCGGACTGGAGTTCCGCTGTGGCGACCCCTAACCGGGAAAAGACATTACTATAGCTCATCAGTTGAGGAATTGAAAGCACAGCTGCAGGCAGTCAAAACTTTTCCAGATGATATAAGAATGTAATTTGGTCTTGATAAGTGTGCAAAAGCAACCTTTAAAGCAGGAAAATTGCTGCACCAGGAAAACATCAGAATGTGATATAAAAGAACTTGAGCAAGAGGGACTGTATAAATATTTGGGAATCAATGAAGGATTATAAATAAAACATGAACAAATGCAAATAAAACTTAGTAAGGAATACTTTAGAAGGCTTAAATTAATTCTGAAAACAGTGTTGACATCTAGGAACAAAATCCAGGCTATAAACCAATTTGCTCTTCCTGTCCTAATTTAAAGTTTTGGAGTGACTGACTGGCCCCAAAACATGTTGGATAGGTTAGATAGGAAAATAAGAAGGATGCTTCATGCTCACCAAATGATTTATAAAAATCAGTGTATACCAATATTATATATTCCCCATTCCGAAGGAGAGATGGACCTTCTTGAAATTGATTACATGTATAGATCTGCAATTGTGGGACTCCACACATATCTGCTGACCTCACAAGACCCAAATGTAGTGAAAGTCTTGAAACATGAGAAAAATAAATCTAAGATGACTTCTCTGCTTAATTTAGCAGAAGCACATCGGCATCAAGTAAGAATGGAAATCAAACCAGAAGTAGATAAAAATCAGGCAGCAACTGAATGTGCCAAAAAAAAACCAAAAGAAAGAATATAAGGTGAAGGACTAGATGGGAAGGCAAGAAATTAGGAAAAAGCATAAATATATTTCCAAGTATAGAAAACTTCTGGAAGAACCTCATGTTGATCAAGAACGAACATAGGAATGGTTAAGGAGAGGCAAATTCAAACCAAGAGATGAAAGGTTAATATTGGCAGCCCAAAATAGTGGGCTACGTACACATTGGTTTACAAAGTCCATCGAACATGTGGGAGAAACAGACAAAATGTAGGTTTTGTAAAACCGAATTGGAAACAGTCGCACACCTTGTTGATGGGTATGACATACTAATGACAGAAGGACTGTATACTGAAAGGCATAATAATGTGGCAAGACTGTTGGACTGGGGATTGGGCAAACATTATGGTATTAAAGTGACTGAAAAACACTGGAAACATGAGCCACAAAGCATCATAGAAAATTATGAAGTTTATATCACATGGGATCACCCATTATCAACAGTTCAAAAGATAGATGCTAGAAAACCAGATATAGTGGTCCAAGAAAAGAAGACAAAAGTAACATTGATAATTGAAATAGCTACACCTAGTGACTACAGTGTCTTGTGTACAGAGAGACACAAAGTCATAAAATATCAGGATCTGCAGGCAGACATGAGAGCAATGTGGAAGAAAGATATCCAGACAGTTCCAATAGTAGTTGGAGCAATGGGTCTTATAAAAAAGCATTTAGATATGTTACCAATGCATGTAACTCCATATGAATTGCAGAAGGAGTCATTACTGGGCACATTGTGGGTGCTGCAAAGAGTACTTTTGACTAACATCAAAGATTGAAACAATTCTAATTTCATGAACTTTAATCGCACTTTGACTTAGGAATGGGGTCCATTCCCGTCATAGTATTAGAAACCCAAAAGATGTGGAGAAATTATAATATATTCATAAAGTAGAAGAAAGTATACTAAGAACTAAGCCAACATGGGAATTGAGAAAGGAGATTCTGCTGATAGAGATGACTGCAATTAGGGTACAGAGAGTAGGCAAGAGGCGAATGGAATTTACTGGAAGAAGTTGGCGAAGGAACCAAGGTATTGGAACAAATAATTAAAGAGGGAAAGATAATAGAATGGGAAGAGGCCAGGAAGAGATTTGGAATGCTGACTAGAGATTTCCTTCTCTATCAGGGACTGATATCAAAGTATAGGCAAAGAGAAAGGGCAGGGGAATCCTAAGTGAAAGACCTGAACTTGCTGAGTTTATAGCTGAATGAAGAACAGAAACTGCTGTTAAAAAAGGGATAATTAGGAAGGCATAGAAAATATTGCTTGATAACTCTAGGAATCCATCAGAGGAGGTTAAAAAGGATTGGGAAGAGATATTACATAAGCAATTAACAATGAAACAATAATATGACATATGTATGGCTCTCATATATGCAAAAAAGGTTTAGCCTTTTTGCCTGGAGGTGTTTGCATAGGCACTTTTACACCCGACAAACTCCAAAGAATTTTTCCTTAGGTAGATGGCAGGTCATGGAAAAGAAAGAGGTACCTGGGAGCATATGTTTTTGGACTATAATGAGTTTGCAGACATTAATAATTCCTTATAGAGTTCTCTGCAGAAACATTAGATTAGCAAATGGGTGCAACTAAGAAAATTATTTTTTTTTACCTGGGAAACAGAATCTGAATTGCTTATAGTAAGGCCTTGTTAAGTTTAATTCAGGTGCCTGCAAAAAAAAAAAGCAATTACCAGAAAATGTTAATCAAAGTTTAAACCAACCGTGCATGAAGTACTGAATATTGTAAGAGAGAGAGACGCCTGAATGCAAGGATGCTCATAAGTGAACCAAAGCCTCTTGGGTAAGCAGCTGATGACTGACTTTATAGTAATGTCATTAGATGTGATGCTTATACTCATGACTCACAGGTCAATGGAAGTGCAGACCTGTCATCTTACCAACAATTAGTGACATGAATTAGAGAGCCTGGGTGGCAGCTGGAGAGACCCAAGAAACACAAATGTGTAGTGAGGGTGTCCTCAGAATGCCTAACTAATATTTCTTTGTTGTATATGTTCATCTCCAACCTTTACAAGAAGTGCTACTATCTACTTGTGAAAGTTGGGCCAGTGAGTTCAAACAGACTCCATTCAAGACCTTAGTAGCTGAAGTAAAAGACAATGAGTTGTGGCTGAAAGATAGTCAGTGCTCATTTGGTTCATAGGTTCATAGGTTCATAGGTAGGTAGTAGGCTATCGGCCCAAGGGCCTATGCAAGCCTAGCCAACAAGGTTCCCTGGCTTACGCCACCCAAGAAAGTTATTTTCCTGTGTCACTGACGAGCAGAGACACAGAAGTGATCCCCGGGGTGTATTTCCTATTTCCCATCCACTCATCAAGATTTTTCTTGAAGAGTGCTAATGAAGAACTTTACTTGACATAGATGGGTAGCCTGTTCCAGAGTATGGGACGTCTCTGGGATTGGAATCTATCCCTCCAGCATGTCCTGTTTATTGTGGTGACAAGGTTTAGGTCCCTAGAGTATGTAGCTCAGAGGGATTGGGATTTCTTTAGGTGTAGCATGTCCAACAGCTCTGGGTTTGACATAGCATTATATGTTAGGCAGAGATCACCTCTGAGTAGGCGATATGCTATGGAGTAAAGCTGGAGTTTTTTGAGGCGGTCAGTGTAGGGCATTTGTTTGAGTCCAGTAATCCTCTTTGTGAGGTACTTCTGTGGCCTTTCCAGCTGCTGCAGATGTCTTGTGAGGTACATTCCAAAAGGGGCGCTGTACTCTATAATGGGTCTAATGAGTGATGAGTAGAGGGTAACGATGACCTCTTTTTTCCTGGATGAGAACCCTTTTATGATGAGGTGTGCCACGAAGAAGGACTTCCTGACTACTGTGGTGGTGTGACTATCAAAGGAGAGACTACTGTCCACCTGGGTCCCAAGGTCTCTTATCACGCATTCTGTGTTAAGTAGATTGCTGCCTATGTGGTAGTTCATGGGTACAGAGTTTTTACCAAAGGGGATGACACTGCACTTTTTGGCATTGAGCTTGAGGCCATGGCTCTGACACCAGGCATCTGTCTCAGAGAGGCCATTCTGTAGGATGTTCACATCATTTGGGGACTTGACTGTGGCTCCTAGTTTGCAGTCATCTGTGAACTTCGTTAGCCAGAGGCCTTCTGTGTTAGCCTGTACTTCAGAGAAGTAGATACCAAACAGGAGTGGTCCCAGGACGGAACTCTGTGGTACTCCATTTGTCACTGGTTTGAGGTCAGATTTGGAGTCTGCAACTTTTACAGTGTGGGTCCTGTCAGTGAGCCAGTTGGCAACCCATCTTGTGTTGTAGGGATTTATGCCTAGTTTATTGAGTTTAGCTATAATTACAGAATGGTAGATGGTGTCGAAAGCCTTGGTGAGGTCAAGATAGGCTGTGTGAGCCACTTTACCCTCATCTACAGCTTTGGTGACTGCCTCAAAGAAGTTGATCAGGTTCAGGAAGCATGATCTGCCTTTCACAAACCCAAATTGGGTGGGATCCAGAGTTTGGAGGTTACCAATGTCTTTGTTTATGAGTTCCATGATGATACGTTCCATGGCTTTGCAGACCAGGCTCGTCAGGCTTATAGGTCTATAGTTCCCGGGATCAGTGGTGGCTCCCCCTTTGTGGAGTGGGATAACTGTTGCTGTGTGCCATTCAGTGGGCACAAAGCCTGATGCGAGGCTATTATTGAACATGGTGCTTAAGTGGGGAGCTAGTTCATTCTGAAGTTTGTGTAAAACACAGCCTGGGATGTTGTCCGGTCCCATGGATGCTGTGTTTTTGGCTTTAGAGAGTGCAGCTTTCACCTGTGTAGTTGTGATTACAGGGACTCTGCATTCTTCCTGTATAGATATGGGCCCTTTAGGGGGTGAGGGGGGGGGGGTAAAGTTAGCACTGAACCTATCTACCAGGATGTTGGCAATATCAGTTGGTTCTGTAATTTTCATGCCTTTGTGCTGTAACTCAGAGCAGATCTGGGTGTTGCCATTGAGATTCTTGACATAGCTATAGAATGCTTTGTGGTTGTCCTTGGAATTAGTGGCAATTTTATTTTCGTAGCTAGCTTTGGAGGATCTTATAAGGGATCTTAGCTTTTTACTGAGGCTGACCAGGGAGCTCCTCCACTCATGGGATTTTACTCTCTTTTGCAACAGTTTCTTCCTTCTGTTGTACAGTTTGTTTATGGCAGGGGACCACCAGATTGGCTTCCTTTTTTTGGAGGATAGCGTCTTGGTTCTGTTTGGGATAGCACGATCCATGCACTCATGTAGGTGCTTATAGAGCGCATTTGTGTAGGATTCATCACTTGTAACTGTATTGTCCATCTGCATGGGTGTCATGAATTTCACTACTTCTGTCTTAAGAAGCATGAAGTTGGCTTTGGAGAAATTTCTTACTGTGGTTTCCTTAATGGGGGGTGGGGTGGGATGTGGATATCACGGGTGATTAGCTTATGGTCGGATCGGACCAACGAGGAGTTGACTTCAGGTGTGGAACACTGGTCACTCATGTTGGTAATGACTAGGTCTAGGATATTGTTGCCCCTGGTGGGGGTGTGGATAAGTTGATCTAGGGCATTGGAGTTTATGAATTCCAGAAAGTGTTGCACTAAGGAGTTAGTACATAAGTAGTTTTTCCAGTTAATGGTGGGGTAGTTGAAATCGCCCATTATTAGGGTGTTTGGTTGAACCCTAATATTTTCCAGTACATCAAGAAAAGAGGAGTGGGAATCCTGGGGCATGGTGGGGGATCTGTAGCAAGCTACAATTTAGATTGTAGTTTTGCCAAGAGTTAGTTGCACTTGGATAACCTTGGATGCATTATGCTGAGCAACTAGCCTGGAGGTGTGGATATCCTTAATGAATATGGACACACCCCCACCTTTGGTGTTTCGGTCCAGGTTAGATTGCCGAAAAGTGTGGTATGAGTTATAGCCTGGTAGTGCAGGGGTGCTCTCTGGAGCCTTGAACCAGGTCTCAGTCACTGCACAGATATCGATGTTCTCCAATTTAAGGAGTTCCTCGAGTGAGTGCATTTTGAAATTTAGACTTCTAGCACTGAGTAGCATTACCCTCAGTTTTTGCTTACCTGTTCCTGTTATGATGGTGAATTTGTTACTTGAACCCTGCCTAAAAAAGGCACTATAGGGGCAGAAAGAGTCTTAGCCAGTATCCAGAATCCTAGGGGCGACAGGTGCAGGCCATCTGTGGCAAAGCATCGTGGTCTGTCGACCATGCCATCCCAAGCAGACAGATACTGGATCCCTTTGAATGACACCAGAAGCTTAGCCAATTGTTGAAATCAATCATTTTGTCCTTGTATTGCGGTATCATTATGGGTGATGGCAGAATGCTACTCAGGGCTAGGGTCATACCTGCTTGGGCTACAAGATCGCAGAGCTCTTCCATGTCTCTTTTCATGTAGTCCAGGGAGGTATGTCTTAGGTCATTCACACCAACATGGACAATGACAGAGTCATATTTGTACTTGTTGTGGAGTGACCTGAGTGCGTGGGTTATGTGGCGGATCCTGGCACCCGACAGGCAGCTGACAGTAACCTTCTCCTTGTTTAGCCTGGTGAGTGGGACATCAGTGTGCCTGACTATAGAGTCACCTGTGACTAGTGTGTTGGGTATGTTGTTTTGCCTTATTGGCTGTGTTTGAGTGGCACACTGAATCTGTGAGCTATGTGTCGTTTGGGTTGTGTTGGGGGATGGAGGTTGCTTGTGTTTCTGCTTTGGAGGTCTCTGTTGCTTAGGCAGATTATTATTGAGAGCCTCCGCGAATATTTTTGAGTTTCTATGTGTGGATTTTGGTGGTGTAGACGTAGTGAGACTATGTGATGAGTGTGGTGTGGTCAAATGTTTACCTTCCCCTCATGACTGTCAGGTTCAGTCTTGGTTGGTGAGAGCTTTACCTCCAGTTTGGCTAGATAAGTGCATCTCTCACAGGTTGTAGTGTTGGGTGGTAGGAGGAGAGGGTTGTCTGTGTACATGAGGCAATTTCTACATTGCCTCAAGATGCCCAGATTCATTAGATAGACAGGGGAGAACACTGGGAGCTGACCCTTGGACATGCCTGAATAAAAAAATATTTTCCTCTAGATAAGTGAGGAAAGTGAGTACAAGAGCTGTTTTTCTCAATGCCAGTGAGAAAAGTAAGTACAAAAACTGTTTTCCTTTAGGTAATGAGGAAGATTGACTGCTATAGTAATTAGTAGCTTATTTAGTGCTTACAAGTTCTGAACAAGTGCTGAGTATGAATAAGCAAATTTAAGTGCTAAAACTAAGAATCTGTATCTGCACTAGATGAGTTACAGGACAGAAACAAGTGCAAATGCAGGCTTTCAAATCAGAAAGTTGAGAGAGATGGAAGATTGCCCAAACGGCCAATAATTACAAATTATGGGCCAGAACCACTCCTTATGTGGTAGACAGGTTACCTAATGCTTACCACTCCCACTGATAAGCTAGAAGGCTTCCCTCCAACACAGAAAGGCTTGGGGGGGCTCAGAAGCTTACAAACAGTCCTGGATACAGCAAATCTGTATCTGGAACACTAGTTACAGGAAAGGTAGGAAACAGGCTTACAATTTTTTTTTTTTTTTTTTAATGAAAAGTAGCAAAAACAGTAGTAAAAACAATTCACATGCAGTGCAAGCTAGCACACTTGAGTATGTAGCAATATTAGACTAAACACAGTTTGAAAAATGCAATTAAATTAAAAAGGACTAAAAGCAAGTGCAGAAAGGGTTTATTAGGTAGAATGCGGTAAAGAGATGGGACTGGGGGAGTGTCCTAGATCAAATCTACAGTGGGGTGGGCACTGCAAAAGCCACGAAATTTAAACTACAAACTAAAAACAGGGAGAGGGGGTGGGAAAGACAGTTTCAGCAGAGATTTGAGCAACCACTAATAGTATAAACTATAAAACCAAAAAAATATACTCAGCTCTGTATATTTGCAGGTGAATTCCTAAGATATGCTGGGGAACAAAATGAACAAAGAAAAGTCAATCTAATGACAGAGGTCTTCCAAGCAATGCTAACAGGAGGGTTTTGATATATGACACAGATACTATCAGGCCAGGAAAGCAGGAGTAGTGGCAATCACAAATGAAGGCCATTGTATGGGAGGAGTTTCATGAGGCATGGGTAATGACTTTTGAATAGCTACAAAAAATGGTTACTAAAAAAACATTTAGAGACTCAGGAGGGTAAATTAAATATTACTAAGGTTGTTCTCATCAAAGCTGGAGAAATGCTGACCACAGCTAGGGATATTGTTGATAGACTGAAGGAACACTTTGAGGATCTCTGGAATCTGGTTGAATATTTTCTGAGGAGGCAATGCTGGAAGAAATTTGTTGGACTGCGTCCACTTCTGCAGATAAGGTCACTAGCAATTAAACAGTTCCACTGTAGAATTGCTGTGGGAATTGATGAGATCTGTCAGACAATGCTGATGATGTTGGACATTTTCAGATACTATGGTCAATGCCCTTTTTCAATTTTGTATGGAAGGTGGGGGGCTTTACCATTTAATTGGTAAATTGGGGTGGTAGCTTCCATTTTCAGAAAGGGAACAGGGGCAGAAAAGTTTTCTTTCCCAATTAGGGAGGGTTCACATTTCTTAGAAACTACTATACAAACTTGAGTATCATCTAGGGCAGCGCCGGTTAAGCAGGTTTAAACTATTCGGGCTACCTAAAGTCCACTCTTCAAATTTTCCCTTATAACTACCTTCCTCGAACTATACTACTGATCTAATCAGCGTATCCTATAACTAAAAATATCATCTCTACTTGACTCCAAGTAGACTATTCTCTATCTGTTAAACCTAGCACTTGCTCCTACAGTACTTATCACCTTGATACAGCACTCTTGTCATAGATAGTACCCAAAAAGGCAAACCCCCATTTCTCGGTCACCCACATCCCCCGGAATCTCTTTTAAAGGTTTTTTGTCTATTCCTTCTAGCATGTCGAGGGATCAGTTGCTAGTGTCCTCTCCTGCTCAGCTGGTGAACCTGGGAATATTGAGGCAATGTTACAATTGCCTCATGTACACAGACAACCCTCTCCTCCTCCCACAAAACACAAATACATGCGAGAGATGCAACTATACGGCCAAACTGGAGGCTGAGCTCTCTCAACATAGGACTGGCAAGACCAGACAGGAGGAGAAGGTAACCACACACACTATAGACCCAGTCTCACATAGTACCATCACAACCTCGAATCATACACATAAACACACAAAGACATACTCGGAGGCTCTGATCAAAAATCTACCAAAACAGCAGAGGCCACCAAAGCAGACACCCAAACAATCACCACCTCAGAACACAACACCTGAAACACATAAACCTCACAGTCAGAGTGTCAAACAGTCACAGCCCTTAAGGCCAAACACAATGCCAGACACACTAGTCATTGGTGACTCCATAGTCAGACACACTGACGTCCCGCTCACCAGACTGAGTAAGGAGAGAGTTACAGTAAGCTGCCTGTCGGGCGCTAGAATCCGCCACATAACGCAAGCACTCAGGTCTCTCAACAGCAGGTACAAATACGACTCAGTCATTGTCCACGCTGGTGTAAACGACCTGAGACGTACCTCCTTGGACTACATGAAAAGAGACATTGAGGAGCTCTCTGATTATGTAGCCCAGGCAGGTATGACCCTGACCTTGAGCAGTATCCTACCTTCACCAAGAATGATGCCACAATACAGAGATAAGATGATCAGCTTTAACAATTGGCTTAAACTCTGGTGTCATTCAAAGGGGATCCAATGTCTGTCTGCCTGGGATGACATGCTGGATAAGCCACGCTGCCAAGGGACGGCTTGCACCTGTCACCCTGGGATTCCGGATATTGGCAAAGGCTCTTGCCACCCCATAGTGCCTTTTTAGGCAAGGCTCAAATTCTAAACCTACCACCCTAGAACACAAAAAGGAAAAAACTAAGGGTAATGCTGCTCAATGCCAGAAGTCTAAATCTCAAAATGCACGCACTCGAGGCCCTTCTCAGTATGGAGAACATCGATGTCTGTGCTGTGACAGAAACCTGGTTCAAGGCTCCTGACAGCACCCCAGCACTATCAGGTTTTACCTCATATCATGCGTTCCGGCCCCAAAATCCGGACAATACCAAGAAAGGAGGGGGGGTATCCATATTCATCAAGGACACCCACACCTCAAGACTGGTGGCAACGCATGATGCATCGGAGACCATCCAGATGCAATTAACCATAGGCAAGACTGCTCTGCAAATTGTAGCATGTTACAGGCCACCCTCACAAACTCAGGAACCTCACATGGCTTTCCTGAAAACACTGGAGGGGTTAAATGTATCTCCAAACACCATCATACTAGGTGACTTCAATTACCCTAATATAGACTGGGAACACTACTCAAGCCCAAACACTCTAGCCCAAAAGTTCCTGGAATTCATAAACTCAAATGCCATGGAACAACTAGTCACCATCCCCACAAGAGGGGAAAACATACTTGATCTAATCATCACGAATATGGGAGCACAATGTTCAACACCGGAAGTATACCCCTCACTGGTGAGATCAGATCACAAACTAATCTCGCTAGAGGTCCTCATCCCACCCCCACCTGAAATAAAAAAGACCACAGTAAAGAACTTCTCGAAAGCCGACTTCACACTTCTAAAGACTAGTGTGGTCTCCTTTAAGGCCCCGAGCCGGGAGAACAGTACTCAAGCCGCTGAATCACTTACAAATGCCTTCTACCAGCACCTGCAGGACTGCATGGATAAGGCAATCCCAAGCAAAACAAAGACTCTTTGTACCAAAGGCAAGCGTCCAGTCTGGTGGACCCCAGCCATAAACAAACTCTACAACAAAAGGAGGAAGCTACTACAAGATAGAGCAAAATCCTTAAAAGGTAAGACACCTTTGATCACTATAAGTAAAAAACTAAGAGCTCTCATAAAATCATCCAAAGCAAATTTTGAGAGAAAAATAGCTAAAGACTCAAAAGACAATCATAAGGCCTTCTTTAGCTATGTTAGAAACCTGGGAGGAAACTCCCAGATATGCTCAGAACTAGTTCAAAATGATGTGAAGATTACTGATCCTACAGACATTGCCAACATACTGGCTGATAGGTTCAGTGCAAACTTCTCCCCCCCAAAAGGAGAGATATCTATACCAAACTATTGCAGCCCCCCAAACATCTCTAACGCCCAAGTGAGAACTGCTCTCTCCAAAGCAAAAAACACAGCATCCATGGGACCTGATGGTGTCCCTGGCTGTGTGCTCCACGAACTCAACGAGGAATTAAACCCACAGCTAGGACAGCTGTTTAATCATAGTCTCACCTCTGGATACGTACCCAGGGAGTGGCGCACTGCAACTGTGGTCCCACTTCACAAAGGCGGTGCCTCCACCGACCCTGGAAATTACCGCCCATTAGCTTGACAAGCCTTATCTGCAAAGCCATGGAGAGGATCATAATGGACCTCATAAATAAAGACATAGGAATTTGCAGACTTTGGATCCAACCCAGTTTGGCTTTGTCAAAGGCAGATCATGCCTTTTAAACTTGGTTGACTTTTTGAAACAGTCACCAAAGCCATTGATGAGGAAAGGCAGTCCATACAGCCTACCTCGATCTGGCGAAGGCCTTCGATACAATACCCCACTCGGGTATCATTGAAAACTCATCAGCTTAAATGTTAACCCATACATCACAAGATGGGTTGCAAACTGGCTGAGTGACAGAACCCACAGGGTCAGAGTTGCTGGCGCCATGTCAGACTCAAAGCCTGTCACAAGTGGTGTCCCACAGGGCTCAGTCCTGGGCCCACTCTTGTTTGGCATCTACTTTTCCAAAGTACAAGCAAACACAGGAGGGTTATGGCTGACAAAGTTTGCAGATGACTGCAAACTGGGTGCCGTAGTCGAAAACACATCTGACACAGATATCCTTCAGAAGGGTCTCACAGAAACGGACAACTGGTGCCAGAGCCATGGCCTAAAGTTAAATGCCAAAAAATGCATAGTCATACCCTTCGGGAAAAACAAGGTTACCCCTAGCTACCATATAGGTGGCAATCCACTGAGCACAGAAGAAGTTATCAGGGACCTGGGGACCCAGGTTGACAGTAGCCTGTCATTCGACACCCATGTAGCTAAAGTAGTTAGGAAAACCTTCTACATTGCCCACCTTATCATGAAGGGATTCACATCTAGATCAAGGGAGGTCATAGTCTCCCTATACTCATCACTCATCAGACCAATGATTGAGTACAATGTCCCATTCGGAATGTATCTGACCCGACACTTGCAGCAGCTGGAGAGGCCACAAAAGTTCCTCACCAAAAGGATAAAGGGTCTCAAAAATCTGTCCTATGCTGCCTGACTGAAAGAACTCCAGCTCTATTCAGTCGCTTACTGCTTGCTCAGAGGTGACCTTTGCCTGACATACAAGGCCATGTCAAACCCAGATTTGATGAATATGCTTCACCTCAAAAAATCTAGATCCATCAGAGCCACAAGGGCGGGAGACTTAAACCTCGATACGGCTATTAATAGGACGTGCTGGAGGGATAGATTCATCACCCAAAGACTCCCTATGCTGTGGAACAAAATCCCGGTATATGTGAGGCAGAGCACCTCGCTGGCCTTGTTCAAGAGAAATCTTGACCAATGGATGGGAGATCGCAGATACACCACAGGGATTACCTCAGTGTCACTGCTCGACAGAGGCACAGCAAAATAATGGGTATAGTTCCCCATACTAAAGGGGTGGCGTAAGCCACAAAACTATGGGCTAGGCTTGCAAATGCCCTCAGGCAGATAGCCTAGTATGAACATATGAACCATATGAACCATATATCTACACGAGTCCTGGACAATTGGTGCCAATTGCTTGCAAACATTTATGTTTGTGATCAGTAAAAGTAAAAAAAATATATATATTTGGAGGGCAGGCCACCCCACACCCATGATTTATATTTTATATATAAATATCAATATATATATATATATGTATGTCGTGTGTGTGTGTGTATACTATCTGTAATTGAAAATACCCAACATTGACTGTAAAAATATTGACCTCATAAGGTTGAAAACACCAACACTACATGCCAGTATGTGTGTGCTGAGAAGCTGCTTCAGTGCATGCAAAAACTTATTTAAACAAAATATATTTTTTTTGCGGGGGGGCAGGTAAGCCATGTGCAGCCCCCACACTTCCTGCTATTGATATATACTAACCCTGAGATCATATAAAAATGAGGTGCAGGATTATTCCCCAACCTTGGGAATTCTGCAGTGTCACTCACCTATTGATCATCTGCTTAGTCAACCAAATGCAGTTGAGTAAACAGCTGTCATACACACACACACACACACACACACACACACACACACACACACACACACACACACACACACACACACACACACACACACACACACTTGACAATATATACCACGTGTGAGATTGCACTAATTTGGTTAAAGTATATAGAAATAGAAATGCAAATCTATGGTGATCTGAACTTAAATAAACAGACAATGCTCATCTGAATTGAGTTAACACATGAAGAGCTGAAATGTGACCAGCTAAAATACAACCATTTTCTCTGGATTCTTCAGAAAGCCAATGCCAGTGAAGCTGAGTCTCATTCAGGAGGTGGAGCATGGCTTCTTTTCCGGCCATGGAATAATGGATCAGCTCTGTTTTTATACAGATATTTCAAGGGCCATGGAAACATATCAGTATTGTCTACATGTTTTTTGTGAAATTACAGGGGGCATATGACTGTGTTCTCTAGGAAGTCTTGTAGTATGTGCTACAATAGTATTAGGTCCAGTGCTCCTGTGTGCTTCTCCATCCTTGTATTTGCAGAGCAAGACCTATGTCCTTATTATTATTATAATAATAATTATTATTATTATTATTAAGCTGAATGCATTCAAGGTGCGTGTATGACTATGTCAAGGGTGTATCTTGCTTTGTTTCTTGTTCATGATTTTCATGACAAGTTCTCAAGGTGCTATCAAGGTTTTGAGAGGATACAGCTAGTGAACATGAGAGCTGGATTGTGTTTGTTTATAGATAATGCATATTTTTTGTTTTTAGATTTTGATTCCCTATTAACTTCAAGCAACTGTGATTTCAGCTAGGCAATCGAGTGATACATTGCTGAGTGTGAAGTGACTGCAATGAAATTATTCATCTCCAAATATGAGGTCTTGTTCTTTGAAAATAAATTATTGCTGTCTACAAGTCACAGGGAGCAGCTACCTTAAGTGGAGGAGTCTGAGCAACATGGAGTGTTGTTCATCAGTGAAGGCAGAAGGGATCAGGAAATTAACCAACAGGTGGGTGCAGCAGTGGCAGTATTGCAGGTATCACAGCAGACTGTAATGGTGAATTGAGAGCTTTGTCATAGGAGAAAGCTCTGAATTTCTCAATTAGTCATTGTCTCCTTCCTCACATATGGTCAGGAACTTTGGGAGATACCATAATGGTTCCTCTGCAGGGTACCTGGGCTTACTGTCCATGGTAGAGTTAAGACGTTAGCAGTTTAGAAGGATATCAGAGGAGATCCTCTGCTCCTTCTGGTTGACAGGAGTCAGCTGTGGTGATTTGAGTACCTATTGAGGATGCTTCCTGGATGCCTCTCATGAGTGGTGTACCATGCATTGCCCATAGAAGATCAATGACATGGTAGAAAAATTATATCACTTAGCTTCCTTGGGGACACCTGGGGATCCTACACATACCTCTCAACACTCCAGAGTTTTGCAGAATGCCCATATTTTTGCCTCTTATTTTTGGTCGGTTTCTTATAAAAACAGTGGTTTTCTGGCAAATCTGTGAGGATTGAATCCACTAAAAATTTCAGACTTCATATCCTTTAGAAAAATGCAGGATTACACAAACACTTTTATTCTAACAGATTTCTAAGTTTATAAGAGCAATATTTAAAAATTGACCCTATTTTTAGGCCTTTGCCCACCATTATTTTTGGCTTTTCCGAGATTTCTTGTGACAAGAGGTTAAGAAGTGTGATCCCACAAGATGAGCTGGAGACTGCTACTGGGGATAAGACTGTGTAATTTACCCTGTTCAGTTTGTTAGCACCATAAACCTCACCAGGACTAGGGATTAGACAATGGATGGGGGGATCTTATTTTTATTTATGTGCTGAGTAGATGGGTTAATTCAGTACTCTTAAGAGCCACGTTCAGGACATTGGTATGACAGTCATTTACAGTACAATGCAAAAGACAACACTTTGTGCAGTACAGTGCTAATTATAATGCTGTACACAACAAAGGATGGGAATTAGAAAAAAAAGCAGTACTGGGCTGAAGAAAGTTATGGACGAAATCACTGATAAAGATAGATAATATGATTAGGCATAATACTGATTTTTGTGGTGCTCTTGTTTTAAGGGCTCCTGTGTTTGAGGATGCTGTCCCAGAGGTTTCCAGAAACATGTACTATGAAAGAAAAAATTGAAACCATGTAAATATACCTTCCCCTAAATCATTTTGTTTATGATTAAATAGCAGTTAGTGGTCAATCAGTTTGAGATCTGTTTTTATGTCTATGAATATAGCACCAAATAGAAGTCCCTACCATGCTTGTAAAATGGTGTTGGTTGTACAGTATATGGCCACAAGGAACTTGTATCTATTCCTCCAATAGAAGGCCATGCTTGCTGACATGTTCAAGAACTTTGATACAAGCTATCCTTCTGAAGAGTATAGTTAGAGGGAAAGATTTGCTATCAGGACGTAATTATGTGGACTGTCTGGTAAGGTGATATTAGTAGAGATATAAAATTAGTGTGTTTAAATGGAAAAACAAAGATGCCTTTTGAAAGAGAAAGTGTAACGATTATTGTTAGATATTTAGCTATGATAGGAACTGATATTTTCAGGAAGGACTGATTCAATGTAACTATTTTGAGACTACTGTAATGTGGCAAAGTGGAGCAATGTTTTACATTGCTGCCTTGTAGCATTGTGCCTCCTTTTTTCGTCTTGAGTCTCCATTTTGGCTCTTGGCTAGAGTACTTTTTTCTTGAATATATGTATGTTCTCCGTACTTCTGCATGGATGTTTTCTGTGTACTCTGGTTCCTTCTGCATTCCAAAGACAAAAAGTAGGTGATTTCTCAGTTCTGCAAGTTGCAAAAGGTGTACATATGATATTTGAATGAGTGTGTGTTTGTGTGTGTGTGTGTGTGTGTGTGTGTGTGTGTGTGTGTGTGTGTGTGTGTGTGTGTGTGTGTGTGTGTGTGTGTGTGTGTGTGTGTGTGCGTGCGTGCGTGTGTGCACGCGCGCATGTGTGTGTGTGTGTGTGTGTGTGTGTGTGTGTGTGTGTGAGTGTGTGTGTGTGCACATGCACAAATTAATGCATTCTATCATTCTGTGATAGGCTGGAATTCCATCCAGAATTAGTTTCTCTGCCTCATAACCACTGAGTGGCAGGATAGGCTCCCACTTACCTTTAGCAATGAACTGGATAAAACACATGTTGGAGAATGAAATAATAAATGTTTGTTTGCTTGGTGGTTACCCAATATTTTTTAAATCTGTTTTGGAGGATATTTCTCTGGAATGAAAGGGGGGTATATGGTAATGGCACATTAGTTTGGTTCCTGAATGGTAGATTTGAGTTTGGAAAGGAGTAACCTTTAGAGTAATCTGCTGTGGTAACATGCTCATTAACTGTATTCATGAATGGGTTCTCAGTTTTTTTCCATGTTGGCTAGTAAACCTTTACTGGTTCACAGCTGTTTTTTTACTTCTAGAATGGTTTGGGGCTTTTAGATAGAAGGTGATTTTCTGAGAAATAGTGGTTTAAAAGTGTTGGTTACTATTCTACAAATTCTTTTAATATGTAAATAATGTGGGTACCTATTTTTCTCCTGAGGAGTTTTTCTAGTCTGCCCAGGCTCCATCTTTTTCTTTTAGCTAGATTTTGAGGCTTGTGGTGAGCTAAGGGCATTTTAGCACCCCTTATTTCTTTATTCTGGTAAGAAGCCATCTATTCTGTCCATAGTTAATTAGGATGAGGAAAAACTGGAATACAGCTATTGCTTTTTTGTTAATTTCACTGGGTAAAGCGACCCACTTAATATTGACTAGTTCCATGCACAGGGGTGTTTCTTTGCTTTTTGAGAAAGATCTTCCTTATACATTGCTGCATCCTGTGACCTTTTGCATAACCATGCTGGTGGTACTAGACAGTGTGCACTCAGAGCTTTGGGGGCAATTATTGCATTCTGACATTTATGGATGATATTGGTTATGGCAACATCTGACAATGAGCTGGCACCAGAAGATATATTGGGTAGAGGAGGCTTTGTAATAATTTCTATGAGATTGTAATATGTAAAGATTTTTGCTAAGCTAGGTTTTAGCTGGCTTTGTCTAACTTAAGCTAAAATCGCCTATGTTTATGATCTTACTGCAGTAGTAGTTGTGGTATTAATATTGGCATGTGTCTTCAAAGGGTTTCACTGATGAAGGTGTGTGTGTGTGTGTGTGTGTGTGTGTGTGTGTGTGTGTGTGTGTGTGTGTGTGTGTGTGGGGGGGGTATGAAAATACACTGCAGAAAACATTTAGTGTAACTAACAAATGTGACATGCACTGGCAATCCGTTTGCTGCATCATCACCAGTTAGGACTTTTTTGTTAGCTTCAGTTTAATATTTTCTTTGTTTTTATTTACCAGTAAAACATCACCCACTACCCGCATATCTATTGTCTCTGAAGAAGTTATAGTTAAGAATACCCATGCAGAAAACTGATATAACATTATAGAGACAAGCACAACTGGAGAAATATATTTTAAAACAAACAAAAAAAATATTTTAAAAAAGTAGTATGGAGATGTAATTATAATAGCAAACTCTGCCATGATTTGATTTAGGTACTTTACAGATTATACTTAGTCCAGAGAGTCACAAATTGATGTGTTATACTGAGAACTGCATGGTTTCTGTAAATGTATCTTGACAGAGTAGAGTTAAAACTATTATTTTTAGGCATGACCCATGAAAACACTGAGTAAGTAAATTACTATATTTTAAGATTCTATCAGCATATCCAACATGCATTTAAAAATATCAGCCAATAACTAGGACTTTTTTACAAACTCAAACCTTCCCATTCAGAATATACACATAATACAAGTCTATCGCCTCCCAATCTCCTATATGACACATCATTTTTACTAACTTACAATCCTCTCAGGTTGACAAACTGGAGCACTCATAATAAAATTGCGAAGTCTGCAGGTAACTACATTAATCAAACATATCACAGTCTTGCACTTTGGTCCCTTAACTAGTTGGAGCTACCTAATCTGTTAGCCTTCACTCACCTTAAGACTGCCCACAGCATCCTCTGTATCCTAGAGAGATGCCCTGCCACCAGACAATTATTAAGCTTTCACACACCCCTCTGAGACCTGTGCTTAATGAACCGACACTTGATATTCACTCTGAAATCTAAACATCATAATGACTACTGTCAATACTCTGAAAACAATGTAGCTAAACTGTGGAACATAGTCCCAACAGATATCAGAATATCTCATCCTATTTACAATTTACAGTCTCATTGAAAACATGCCTATCAACAAGATGGTCTTGCACCTCTGAGCCTGATTTGCTGCATTTAGTTGCTTAGCCAGTGTTTTACTCAATGACTTTAGTATGTATTGACATTTAATGTTTTTAATTTGCCAGTTATTTCCTTATGTGGAATTGTATCAAAAGATCAAAAACCTTCACAAGGACAAGATAAGCATCATGCGCTGTCAGCACTCCATCAAATGTTACTGCTACCTCTTCAAAAATACCACAAGATTCAGAAGGCAAAATCGCCCCTTCACAAACCCCATAGTGTGCCATATTTAACAGAGGTAGATCCCCGATGTCAGTCTGGATCCATTTCATTATGACTGCATTTATGATTTTACATAATACTGGTCAGTCTGACAGGTCTAAAATTGTTTAAGCCTGAAGTGCTCGTTGTGAAAAGCCATCACTACAGCCTGTGGCTTTAGATCAGGCATGTATTGCCATAGTAAGATTTTCCATAAAATGATCAGTAGGGGGCGATACAGTTTATTTCCTTATTTCTGTGTAGTAAACACCAGGTATGTTGTATTGTCCCATGGAGCTTGAGTTTGTAATTTTACTTACAACAACTATTATTTCTGTACCATTGATATATATTTTGTTGCTTACTGTGTTGTTTGCACACTTTTCTGCAAACACATCCACTGTACCCTGTGGCTTGGTAATCACTCATTGTTTACTGATAACATGCTGCATTTATATTTTTCCCTTTGAAATTTTTATGTAATAAAAGGATGTCTTACTATTGCTTTCACCCTTTGACACCAAGTTGTGTTCATATTTGAATCTGGAAGATCTGATAAAAAAGTAAGTAGTTTCTGTACTTACGACTGAGATATTTTTTGAAGGCTAAATACTATCTCTTTTTTAAGTTCATGGCATTGGTATGTGCAAATAAAAGCAATTGCATCAACATCAAACTTGATGTTTTAGTCAGTAAGCTGAGTGTTCTGCATGATAATTGAAAACAGAATGCAAGCACACAAAGCATTTTCAATAACAATGGAGTAGAGGAATAGGATATATATTTGAGTAATACACTGCAGCTATAAATATGGTGTGCAAAAATGCTGGAAGAGATGAAGCATACCAAAGCAGGGCAGAAGAACCATGGATCAACTAATGTCATATTATGTAAACTTTACGGAGGGGACAGATGAATAAAGAAATACGTATAAAAGAAGAAGGTGGAGAATATACCAGAAATGTAGAAGTAGAGAACAGCTGGGTAGGGAAAGTACTTCTTATGAACAACAAGGAGTCAGATAAAGACAAGAATAGGGCTGGTGAAAATGATGAGATAGGAAGCGAGTCCATATAGTTGTGTAGTCGGGACAGTAACTTAGAGGGTATGCGGTTGTGGGAGGTACAAGAAGAGACTGGAGATGGAGGTCATACTTCTCAGCCTGCAAACATTGAAACTAGGAGCAAAAGCCCTTGAAAACTAGGGATATTCACCAAAAATCTGGACATGTATTTAGCATAAAATTTAAATACCAAATAGCATATAACTCTTTTTGCTTCCAGCAAGAATGTAGGGTACTACTCAGAAAACACATTTAAAAAACATAGAATGACAAAAATGGTGGAAGAATATAAGCACATTAGCAAAGAGACAATATAAATATCGAACACTTTAATGACTTGCACTGCAAATTTCTACCACACAAGGTCATTTATTTTTGCTTCTGAATATGGGAAATGCACAAAATGCACGATGTGTATTCTTTCTTTACGTTACTGGTGCTACTAGAATGTTGGCCATGCAGTATGGTTTTCTTTGTATAATATAGCTTCAAAAATCACAAGTGATGAGTGGATTCAGAAAACTGTGTGAAGAAGTAAATCAAGCTGAAAATAGGGACATACCTCCAAAAATAAGTAAATCAGGCCAGAAAACAGTAACATTCTTCCAAAATAGCAACAGTTGAGAGGTCTGGATGAGGCATAAATTTAACAGGAAAAGCTATATAAACTGTAAGAGAATAGGGAAGGTTGAGAATATTAAGTTCTGTCACGTATCCGTACAGTTACAATGTCTAGTGACTATTTGAAATATGATGGCTCTTCTGAAAATTTGCTTGGAGGCAGGTTTTCTTGGGTTTAAGAGTTCATGTATTCCATTATTTTGTTATATGACATGATGGGCAGCATTTCCATGGCTACTAGCAATGGAATGACTTGTAGGAGGTACCGAGGGGGCGATATACAGTGGGTATGCCTGGTTAGTATTTTACATAATGAGGGAAGCTAATAGATATAGGTATAGTGGGGCATATAACTGGTTAATGTTTTATGTAATGATTGGCATTTATTAGAATATAGCAACCTGCCATTGTTAATTTGGTGTGCTTTAGCCAGTTAGGAAATTAGGCAGGGACTAAAGGTGGAAGAGTTCCAAGTCACATCAAGTATAAAATAAATATACCTCAAAGCTGGTCAAACAGGAAGATGCACTTGAGCTTCTCCATGTTCAAATCACCATAGGCAAAATCCCATACCACTTCCTTGTAAACTATGGGTCCACCTCTGTGACCCAGGAAACCTATAACACATATTTAAGCTTACTGGGAGCACTCACCATCCACCCCAATACCATACTCATGGGCAACTTTAATTACCCCAGTATTAACTGGGAATCATATATGACACCAAACATGTAGGCACAGAGACTTCTGGATTTTGTAAACAGAAACTCCCTTTACTAGATTGTCAATATGCTGACCAGGAACAGACATACAGGATCTGTCCTTGCTAATATTGGAGAGAGCTGGACGGACCCTAGTATAATGTCTCCTTTGAAGTAAAATCTGGAATCACAGTTAACACTGGAATGTTCAGGAACTACTCTTGGGCTAGCATCCTACTATTAAGTGATAACCTGACAATATTTCGAGCCCCCCAAGCCATAAAAATACTGCTGCCTATTCAGAACTGTTCACAGAAACCCTATACTAGCCCATTAATAGATGCACAGAAGCTGCTATATCTATCAGGAATAAGTACAGAACCAACTAAAGAAAACAAGCCAACCTGGTGGAGTCACCACTTCAATAAGCTGTATAACTGAAGGAAGAAAATCATGGCAAAAATTAGGAGAATTAGCACTCAGCATGATAAAACTAAACAAGCAACTGAGAGGACAAATAAAGGCCAAATCTGAGGTAAATTAGGCCTCCCAGGCCAAGGACAACCACAATGCCTTCTTTAGCTATGTCCACAACCTCAAAACAATACACAATCATGTGCAAAGCTCATTGTTAATGGAGCCACCTATACCGAGCCAGAAGATATAGCAAACCAATTGGAAGACAAATTCAGCTCAAACTTTACCCCTCTCTTCTCCCAGCCACCCCACAGGAAATACCATCAAATATATCTCCCCCTGTTGTCACTAGGGAACAGGTCATCAATGTCCTCTCTAAGGCCAAGAACATGGCATTGATAGGCTCCGACAATATCCCAGGCTGTCTTATAAATAGCATAAAACATGACTTATTAGGCCCTCTGTATTACATACCACTCAACTTCTTAGCACAAGAAATCTGAAAAATGTCTAAATAATGGGGGGGGGTCAGGAAATGACAACAGCCCAAAAAATAGGAACAGATTTTAAATATTGCTTAGATAGGCTTAGAGCATTGCTAGAATAACAGAATTTGTGTTAGCATGCATTTTCTCAAGGATATGAATTCTGAAACTGAAATATATGCTTTTATTTAGTTACTTTAATCCTCGGTGATTTGCCAGAAAACCACAAATTTAATGAGGAACAGACCAAAAATATGAGGCAAAAATTTGGACATTCTGTGATAATATGTACAATTGAGATATATGCTTTGGACTCACTATTTGACTGTAGCCGCCAAATAGACTTCATGTCTCACAGATGGAGAATGGCAACCATCATCATTCTGCACAAAGGTGGGCAATCTATAGACAATGGAAATTACAGACCCATAAATCTCACTAGTCTCATATGCAAGGCCATGGAAAGAAATATTATGGAGGTGATCAATAATGACATAGAAAACCTCCTGACACTGAATCCAACCTGGTTTGATTTCATTAAGGGAAGGTTATGCCTACTCAACCTGTGGACTTTTTTGAGAAGGTTACCAAAGCAATGGATGAGGACAAAATAGTTCACACTGCCTACCTTGACCTGGCCAAGGTACTTGATACAATACCACACTTGGGCATTCTTGACAATCTCATGAGGTTAGGTATAAAGCCTTATATCAACAAGTCGATAGCCAACTGGCTCACAGAAAGGATCCAAGAAGTTAGAATTGGGGAGTCACCCGCAACAGAGAGGCCAGTCACTAGTTGAGCCCCTTAGGGATTGTTCCTGGGACCAGTCCTTTTTGGCATCTACTTGTCTGAAGTCAAGGCCAATATCAAGAGCATCTGGTTGATTAAATTTGCAGATGATTGCAAATTAGGAGCAGTCATAGAATCCCCCACTGACACTAATGTTTTCCAAGAAGAGTTAACATTGACAAATAACTGGTGTCAGAGGCATGGACTAAAACTGAATTCCAAGAAATGCATAATAGTATCCTTTAAGAAGTCAGCCACCCCTGGTAACTATCATATTGATATCACACTCCTAAGAGTTGACCCAGTAGCCAGGGACTTGGGGACACAAATAGGCAGTAATCTAGCCTTTGACCACCATGTGTCTATTGTAATGAGGAAGTCATAATATGTTGTGGAACTTATAAATAAAAGTATGGTAACTAGGTCAAAGGAGGTCATGGTTCCACTTTATTTATCATTCATAGAGTACAATGCCTCCTTTGCTATGTACCTAACACACCTGTGATGACCCACCACTGGACCTGTAATCAAGGAGCCTCAATCCTCAACTCTGGCAACAGTGGAGAATGTACACTGAGAGGATGACAAGTACACACACACACACACACACACACACACACACACACACACACACACACACACACACACACACACACACACACACACACACACACAGTATTTCCAGATGCAGCTCTATGCATCAAGTGCAATTTCCCTTAAGAGCACACAGAGACGACAGTCAGTCCGGGGCTGGTTTCTCCCTCTTTCTTCAGATCCCCCAGTAAGACTTCCCAGTGCCACAGCTATAGAGCTGAGATCTTAGCTGAGTGGCCAAGCCAAGACCTCCAGCACCTCTCTGTCCAACCAGTGCTTTGTGTCCCTGTCCAAGTAGCTGACACAAACACACTATTTGAGGTTTAATTTACAGACACACACACACATACACACACACACACACACACACACACACACACACACACACACACACACACACACACAAACACACACACACACACATGCACACGCACACGCGCACACACACACACCTGGAAAAGGCTGGCACAGTTTTACTAGCTATGCCCCCTTTTGCCTAGACTATAAGGTAGTTATCAATGCCACCAGCTAACTCCCTATTAGCTACTTTAAGGCCCTTAACAAAGGGTTCCAATCTTACTGTGTAATAATAATATTAATACAAGTGGCAGTTTGACCAAGAGCAAGGCTATTAGGAGTGGCCCACACATTGTCATCAAATAAATATGCAAGTACTCTCAAAACTTAAAATATCTCAAGACAGATCAGCCGCTATGAAATGTTTAAATATATTTAATAATAAATAATAGAACAACAATAAAATACTTATATATTCACAGTGACATTAGAGTTCAAAATCACAGGAAATATTTAAAATAACATTGCAAGATAGTCTCAAATAAATAAAGAAAAATATGTCAGATAAGCTTCACTATATTCCTGACTGGATCTGAGAAGGCAGATGTGTGGTGAATAGTCCTTGTCAGGCCCAAGACAGAATACATAATGCTCTGTCTCTGTCAGAGAGTTCTCAAATTAATATGTCAAGCATTACTGCTGGGATAGCTTGCAGAATGACATCATTTATTGTCATCTGAATCTATCCCAGATAACCCCCCCCCACTGATGGAAGCTGGCAGTATTTAGCATCTATCTGTGAAAATACATAGACCTCAGATCTTTGGCAGATGCTGGAAGTCATAAAACAATTGCATTCCTTCATACTTTCAGAGGTAGCAATTAGTTCACTCCGAAGATAATACAGAAAGCTTCTCAACACATATATTATGTCTCCGGCCTGGCCTATAAAGTAATTTAATTTCAGCTATTTTGCTAAAGTTAACCTCCTGTATTCTAGTTTTCACTGTTAAAATATATACATTTAAACAGTTACAGTTGTGCATGTACATTTCTGTTCTATTCCAGTAGGGCACACTGTGTTACATTTTAAGCACAAGCACTTTATAAAATACCTTTTTAACACACATGTCTGTACAGACCAGTTTGATATACACATGACATACAGTTCTAATAGATTTGTAACACAAGCATCTTATATAGATCATGTTGATATTCACAAATGACATATAATTATTTACAAAATTCCAGATAGCTGTGCTGGCAGTATCTCCCTTTGTTACAACATCCAACAATTGGAATGTCCACAGATATTCCTCACTAAAAGAATACAGGTTGTAAATGTATTCTATGCAGACAGGGTAAGGCCCTATTCCTGTAGTCTGTCTCCTACAGGCTGTTGTCAGTCTGTAATCTGGTGGATTTCCTTCATATCCGTAAAACAAACAGCATCAGTATTACCCATTCTAAATACTTAAACATTGCCTGTGATGTAAATAGGACCTGCTGGAGAGACATGGATGTATTCCAGAGACTACCCTTTCTCTGGAACAGGCTACCCATCCATGTGAAGCAGAGTTCCTCCCTAACCCAATTGTCCAACTTGGACAATTGGTTGGGGAATAGGAAATTCATCCCTGGTTTGGCCCCTATGTCTCTAATGGCCAGAAGCAGCCTGTTCATCTCCCAGACCTGTGCTTGTAAATGTTTCATCTCCCAAGCCCTTGCTTACACTTACCAAGGGTACCAGAACTTGTTAGAGATTTGGGATGCATGGCTAGGCTTAAAAAGGCCCCAATGTTCGTTAGCTTAGTACGCATCTATGAACCTATCCAGATAAACTTATGTGAGGCTTTGCAGTGTTCACAGTGCAAAGATATATCAGCAGCAGTGACATATTGTTGCATTTGGAGGGATCCTTAAAGTGGCCAAGCCACTCAGTCACACCAGGGTAAAGAATACCTTTATATTTCTTCCCATGACACAATTTCCTGTTACAATCTAACCCATTTCTGCAGTCTTGTTATGCTACTACTTTCCATAACTCTCATTATGCAGCAGTACCCTACAACACATTTAATTAATGGTCTAAAACCAGAATTCACAACTAGCCCCTCTCAGACTTTATTTAAATCTCGATAACTAGATATATGTACCATCAAACACATCCTCCATGCTGGTGCATTCTTACAGGTGTCTACAGTGATGCTTGTCTGACAAATAATACTCCCAGAAATTTTCTTAGGGCACCACTCACTGTGTAAAGTGATTGTAAAGCCTAAAGTCATTTTTATGGATGCCTTCTCAGCACTACTGTTTACAGGCAATGTTTGTTTGTGTCTTTTGGCTTTTCCCGGTTAGGGGTCGCCACAATGGAACTCCGGTCCGCTAATGATTGGTAGTTGATTTTTACGTACCGGGTTACCAGCCCTGATGCACAACCTTCAACGAAGGCACTCCCCATTCACGTATGCCTCCACACAGAAGACGCTTACAGGCGATACAGAACTTAATTTGAACCTCCCTTCTGTACTTCATTTATAAAGCATAAATGGAAAAAAAGCATTGATACCTTCAATTCAGGTAGCCAGAGACATGGCTTATCAGAAGCAAACACAATCTTCTTGGAACAACTGAGTAATGTTTAAAACCAGAGAACATTAGACTATTTCCAGTAGAAAAGCAATACCAAATCTAACAGTCAAACTTCACACATGGAAATTGGGGAAGGAGTCCTGTTCTTTGTGTCACATCATATATCCTGTTCTTTAGTTGCAGTCTCCCCTAATGAATCAGATCAAGACTCAGGCTGGTGGGTATATGATTGTGTTAAAGATAGACATCTGAATTGTGCCATTAAACTGCTATATTAACTCCTAAACCTCTCTATCTGGTACTTGTGATCTCATAAACACCATATCTTCATTGTTACGCAATCAGAAAGCAATCTTTCTAGCTGATTTTAACATTCACTGGGGTTCTCAAATTTTAATTCCACCTAACAATACATTATCTTCATTCTTCTAAAATCCGATTGTAAAGGAACACATATACTCAACAAATATTCTAACTGAAAAACATACACTTCTGGATTGTGTACTCACAGATTTCCCAACGAGTTTTTCAACATCTCTGGTTCTTTCCCAATTTTTGTGAAAATGTGTCATGGTAACACCATTTCTACTAACAATCATGCCTATGTCTGTCACAGCAGTCAGCTTTTGCACATTTAAACACAGAAAGCAGCGGTAAATGATCTTGCTATTCACTGTAATTGACTAACGCCAGTTTTAGTGAATCCTGATTGCATTAGGGTATTTACTAAACATTCTCCTACTGGCCTAAGACAGATTTTACCATCCTACACACAAAAGTATTAGATCTCAACCAGCCACATGGCTTACTGCACAGTGTGGAAATGCACTTGTGGAAAGAAAACATGAATAAGAAACAAGGAACTGATTCTCTGCAGACTAGGCTAAGTACTGCATAATAAGGAATAGATATAGAGGCTTACACATAATGCCAAAGATGATTTTAGACAGAAGTAAACCTCCTTGTAGGATGAAAAAAGACCACCTCTGACAGACCTGTGAGCCAGAAAGGACAGGCTATCTCACCCCTTCCATCTGTATCAGAAGCATTTGCCAGATACTTAACTGCACAGTTAGGAAAGAGTCCATAACTCTACAATCGCTAGCGATATAACTGCATTGTTTTGACTTCAGACTTAATTTCTTTCAGTGGCATATTTACTGGTATAGGGGCTAGGGGAGCTAAACCATCTGCTAATGTCTTGGTCTTTATTTATTTGATTTTTAAAGCAAAGAAACACAGCAGTAGCAGCAGCAGCAGCATTTCTTTACTTTCATTAAATAAATAGCCCACAGTACCCTTGCTCACAGCAACCACAGTTGTGGTGTCCTTTGGGTGAAGTGATGTACAGACCATCCTGATAACTCAAACTTGTATCATTTCTTCTTTCTCCCTTCCATGACTTACCTTTGTTATATAGATTATGGGACAGGAAGGAGCAGAAAGCTCCCAAATTTTTAGTGGTAATATATATATATATATATATATATATATATATATACGGAAACACAAAAACCCAAGAGGCAGTATAAGCTGTCAAGCATCAATACTCAGCAAAACCTTTGCAATTTACCAGATCCAGCACACGTGAAGTAAAATAGAACCACTGTTTATTCAGAAGAGAATCGTAAGTGCTTTCACGGACTTCACTATCCGCTTCCTCAGACGATACTATTACAGAAATTACATTCATTTAAATAAGACCATTCACTAACAGCAATTAACTAATCATCCAATTAAAATGCATTAAAACCTAACGTTAGAAATTCATTTATCAATAATAAATTCTATTAATTTAATACATAAAAACTGCTTATTTGATAATAAACTATCCAACAATACAAACAATATAGATACTAAAGATACTAATTATTATTTTAGTTTCCTTAAATTCAGGGCAGGTTTTATAGAAACTGTATCATTTAGGCCCCTTCCTCTGTGGGCACCCAGCCGTAGAATCCATTTGAGTTCTGCATGTTCTGTGTCATTTACCATGTTACCTAACCGTAAACTAGGTGGCTGAACATGTAGAATTTGAAACATGCCCTGAATTTAAGGAAACTAAAATAATAATTAGTATCTTTAGTATCTATATTGTTTGTATTGTTGGATAGTTTATTATCAAATAAGCAGTTTTTATGTATTAAATTAATAGAATTTATTATTGATAAATGAATTTCTAACGTTAGGTTTTAATGCATTTTAATTGGATGATTAGTTAATTGCTGTTAGTGAATGGTCTTATTTAAATGAATGTAATTTTTGTAATAGTATCGTCTGAGGAAGCGGATAGTGAAGTCCGTGAAAGCGCTTACGATTCTCTTCTGAATAAACAGTGGTTCTATTTTACTTCACGTGTGCTGGATCTGGTAAATTGCAAAGGTTTTGCTGAGTATTGATGCTTGACAGCTTATACTGCCTCTTGGGTTTTTGTGTTTCCGTATTTACCTTGGAGTTTTGGGACATTGCTTTTTCTACATATATATATATATATAAATATATATATATAAAATATATATATAGCTGCGGAGTGTGTATATGAGGAGGATAAGAAAATGATCTCACAGAAATAACATTTTTATAACACATTCTGTATGGTTCATTTGATGTATTAATTGACTACATTGTATTATTACATTTTTGGAAAGCAATCATTTCCTATAACTTCTATATTATAAAATAAATGTCCTCTGCCTTTTTCTTAGAGGGATTCCTCTGTACTTTAAGTGCTAGCCATAAAGTTTGAGAAATCATTTTATGTCCAACTCCTGAGAGACTTGCTTGTCTACAAACATCTGCATTACAAGTTGAAGCTAAGTGAAACTTGCAGTAGTGAATTTTAGTCTTTTGTTAAGTACAAACTTGCAGTTTTAAAAGTACTGTATTTTCTTTTTTTCTGTTTCCTAATTGTGTGTTTCTGAACAGTGTGCTGTGTGTCTCTCTGCAGTTAGTTCCCCACCTTCCCTCCCTGTTCCTGTCTTGGTATTAGTGTTGGTGGCTCTGGAATTGCCCGCCCCTCTTGTAAGTCTGTATTAGAACACTCCTCCTGAGTCCATCTCATTTGCTCACTTGAGTACAGTTAGATCATATTCTGAGTCTAGTGTTCACTCTCTGTATTAAGTAGAGAAGATTTAAGAAGGCCAGCCCACTTAGGTTCTTCCTTCCTCTCTTCTTGCACTTAATAAAAAAAAAAAAAATTGCACTTCATTCATTTGCTTTTGCTGTGTTTGTGTTTCCTCCTACTTTATTTTGCTTTTCTTAAAAGTACTCAATTTTATTTATTCTGCTGCATTTATTACTGCTTGGTCGTAGCCTGATTAAATTGTAACTGTTATTCTAAGTCTTTTGGTTTAAGCACTTGGGCTTCATACAGGCTGTTTTACATTAAGAAGGTTTGTGGTCTGCACTGTTGTGGCAGGACAGGTAGCTTACATCCTTCTAAGCTGGGAATTGCTGATTGAAGGCCCAGTGTCTGCTATTCTAAAAGTGTATTAGTTCTGGCTTAAGCACTTGGGCTTCAGGCCAGTTATTCTACATTAAGAAGGTTTGTGGTCTGCACTCTTGTGGCAGGAGAGGCTGGATTCTGCCCTTCTGAGCTGGGAATTTCTGGTCACAGGCTTATTGTGACTGCCTATTTGAACTGTTTCTTTCTGAAACTGGTGTGCCTTGTTGCCGTTGCATAGACCAGATTCAGGCCTGCTGAATCTAGCTTTGTTTGTATAACCTGAGCACTGATCCAGGCCATCTTTTTTTGGAGAAGGTTCCCCTGCACCCTTGTAAGCAGGGGTGTGCAGTTAGAACTTGTCTGATTGAAGACTGCTGGAACAGGGCTTAGTTTTGAGCTTTTTTCTGGTTAATTGGGTAACTTGTTTAAATCAGTTTGTTCATTTTCTATTGTGTATATATATATATATATATATATATATATATATATGTATATATATGTATATATATATATATATATATATATATATATATATATATATATATATATATATATATATAAAATTGCACTTTACTCATCTGCTTTTACAGTATTTGTGTTTCTTCTTACTTTATTACTGGGAGCATTGACTACAACTCTGATCTGTGAAATATAACAATAAGTATCCTTTTCTGTGCTTTTAAACTGTTTTTTGAGTGTATCTGCTTTATTTTCTGGAATATATATATATATATATATATATATATATATATATATATAAATAAAAAAAAAATATATATATATATATATATATATATATATATATATATTACCTCAGTGTCACTGCTCGACAGAGGCACAGCAAAATAATGGGTATAGTTCCCCATACTAAAGGGGTGGCGTAAGCCACAAAACGATGGGCTAGGCTTGTAAATGCCCTCGGGCAGATAGCCTAGTATGAACCTATGAACCTATATATATATATATATATATATATATATATATACACTTGTTTCCTGCCTTTCTAAGCTAGTATAGTCCAGTTTTCAGGTTAGTGCTGAATTCAGGGCTGTGTTACAAATCTCTGTGTTTGCCCATATCTTACCTGGATAGAAGGAAGTTTCTCTGTTCACCTGTGAGAGAGGGGAGCTTTGAGCAGCCTATCTGTCCCTGGAGGAGTGGTGTCAGGCCAGAAATTAGTAGTGTATTGGCCATTTTGGGTTAATTTCTATCTATTTAATTTCCCTGCTATAAATACCATATTTGCCCGGTTTTGCACGCTGGGTAGCTAGGGTAAAACTATTCCCGGCTCCACAAAGTCTCCTCTTCAGTTTTTCCCTTGGAACTAGACAAACTTTCAACTTAAGCACTCAAGCCATTCATTTCTCAGCCCGGCACTTGCTCAAAACTTATAGCAAGTACTTATAAACCCTAGCACTAGACCCTCCTGTACTGTACAGAAGGACAAGGCTCTATATTCGACCTTACCAGCCATCCAGTAAAACAGTTCACTGTACCTATCCAGGCATGTCCAAAGGGCAGTTTCAGGTGTACTCTCCAGTTCAACTGGTGAATCTGGGCATTTTGAGGCAATATTACAACTGCCTCACATACACAGACAACCCCCTCTTCCTACCAGCAAACACTAATAAATGCGAGAGATGCAGTTATACAGCCAAACTAGAGGTAAAGCTCTCTCAACCCAAGACTGGATCAGACAGTCAAGAGGAGAAGGGAAATACTTGCACCACACCACCAGTCTTACATAGACCCATTAAACCAGCACCGGCAAAAAACACACATAAATACACAAAAACATACTCGGAGGCTCTAAATAAAAATCTGCAAAAGCAACAGAGATCTCCAAAGCAGACATCCAAGCAACCTCCACCCCCCAACACAAACCATGAAATACATACTTCACAAAACCAGTGTGCCATGCAATCACAGCCCTTGAGGCAAAATAACATACCCAACACACTAGTAATAAGTGACTCTATAGTCAGGCACACTGACGTCCCACTCACTAGGCTGAATAAGGAGAAGGTTACTGTTAGCTGCCTGTCGGGTGCCAGGATCCGCCACATAACACAAGCACTCAGGTCACTCCAGAACAAGTACAAATATGACTCTGTCATTGTCCATGTTGGTGTGAATGACCTGAGCCATACCTCCCTGGACTACATGAAAGGAGACATGGAAGAACTCTCTGATCACGTAGCCCAGGCCGGTATGACCCTGACCCTGAGTAGCATCAGCAGTGTACCAAGAATGATACCACGGTATAAAGAAAAAATTCTCGATTTCAACAATTGGCTAAGTTTCTGGTGTCAGGGGATCCAGTGTCTGTCCGCCTAGGATGACATGCTCGACAAGCCATGCTGCTTCGCTAGAGACAGCTTGCACCTGTCACCCCTAGGCTTTTGAATACTTGCCAAGGCTCTTGCCACCCCATAGTGCCTTTTTTAGGCAAGACTCAAAAGACAAACCCACCGCCGTAGATAGCACAAGTAACAAAAAAACTGAGGGTAATGCTACTTAATGCCAGAAGTCTAAACCTCAAAATGCACACACTTGAGGCACTCCTCAGTATGGAGAAAATCGATATATGTGCAGTAACAAAATCCTGGTTTAAGGCTCCAGAGAGCACCACAGCACTACGAGGCTACAACTCATACCATACATTTCGTCCACAGAACTCAAACCGAAATACAAAAGGCGGGGGTGTATCCATTTTCATCAAGGATACCCACACCTCCAGGTTAGTGGCACAGCACGATGCTTCAGAGATCATCCACATGCAACTAACAATGGGCAAAACTGCAGTTCAAATTGTATCTTGCTACAGATCACCCACCATATCCCAGGACCCCCATTCCGTGTTTCTGGAAACACTGGGAAACATAAAGGTCCTACCAAACACCCTAATATTGGGTGATTTCAATTACCCAAACATTAACTGGGAGAACTACTCAAGTACTAACTCCCTTGCCCAACTTTTCCTAGAATTTATAAACTCAAACGCCCTGGTTCAACTGGTCAACACTCCCACCAGAGGTGACAACATATTGGACCTGGTCATCACCAACATGGGCGACCGGTGTTTCACACCAGAGGTCAACCCCTCACTGGTTAGATCTGACCATAAACAAATCACTTTGGATATATATATATATATATATATATATATATATATATATATATATATATATATATATATTCCACCTCCATCCCTGGACAAGAAAGCCAAAGTGAAAAACTTTTCAAAAGCAAACTTCACGTTACTTAAGACTGAGGTGGAAAATTTCAAAGCCCCCATGCTGAAGGATAACACTGTCCAAGCTGCAAAATCCTTTACTAATGCATTCTATGGGCAGCTACAAAAATGCATGGATCGTGCCATCCCAAGCAAGACTCACTCCTCCAAGAAAAGGAAACCAGTCTGGTGGACTCCTGCCATAAACAAGCTATACAATAGAAGGAGGAAACTAGTAGAGAAAAGAGTAAAATCCCAAGAAGGGAAGACAACCCTGATCAGTATCAGCAAGAAACTACGATCCTCATAAAATCATCCAAGGCGGGCTTTGAAAGAAAAATTGCCAAGGACTCCAAAGATAACCACAAGGCATTCTTTAGCTATGTCAAGAATCTAAGTGGCAATGCTCCGATCTGCTCAGAGTTAGTTCAGAATGGCACAAAATACACTGAACAGACCAATATCACCAACATTTTGGCAGACAGGTTCAGAGCAAATTTCACCCCCCTCTCACCCCCAAAAGGGCCCATAACCATACCAGAAGAATGTAGAGTCCCTGAAATCACAGACACTCAGGTTAAAACAGCCCTCTCCAAAGCCAAAAACACAGCATCAATGGGACCGGATGGTGTCCCAGGCTGCGTCCTACACGAGCTCAAAGACGAACTAACCCCTCACCTAAACATACTGCTCAAACTCAGCCTCTCCACAGGCTACAAACCCATAGAGTGGTGCACAGCAACAGTTATTCCACTCCACAAAGGTGGAGCCACAACAGACCCTGGGAACTATCGCCCTATAAGCCTGACTAGCTTGGTCTGCAAGGCTATGGAGTGCATCATCATGGAACTCATTAACAGAGACATTGAGAACCTCCAAACACTGGAACCTACCCAGTTTGGCTTTGTTAAGGGCAGATCATGCCTCTTAAACCTGGTGGACTTCTTTGAGACAGTTACCAAAGCTATAGACGAGGGAAAGGTGGTACACACAGCCTACCTAGACCTCGCTAAGGCCTTCAACACCATTCCCCATTCTGGTATTATAGACAAGCTCACCAGCCTGAACATAAACCCCTACGTCACAAGATGGGTTGCCAACTGGCTCACAGACAGAACCCACATGATGAGAGTTGCAGGAGTTAGGTCCAACTCTAAACCGGTTACAAGTGGCGTTCCACAGGGCTCAGTCCTAGGACCCCTCCTCTTCAGCATATACTTCTCAGAGGTACAGGCAAGCACAAGAGGACTATGGCTGACCAAGTTCGCAGACGACTGCAAACTAGGGGCTATAATTGACTCTCTGGCTGACACAGACATCTTCCAAAAGGGTCTCACTGAGACGGATACCTGGTTTCAAAATCATGGCCTCAAGCTAAATGCCAAAAAGTGCATAGTCATCCCCTTTGGAAAAAACAAAGTACCCACAAACTACCACACAGGTGGTAGTCCCCTAAATACGGAAGATGTAATAAGGGATCTGGGGACCCAAGTAGATAGTAATCTTACTTTTGATAATCACATTGCCAAAGTGGTTAGAAAATCCTTCTACGTGGCCCACCTAATCACAAAAGGGTTCGCATCCAGATCAAAAGAGGTCATTATGCCCCTCTACTCATCATTCATCAGAACCATCTTAGAGTACAACGCCCCATTTGGGATGTACTTTACAAGACACCTGCAACAGCTGGAAAGCCCACAGACGTACCTCACCAAGAGGATCAATGGCCTCAAATAGATGCCCTATGCAGTTCGACTGAAGAAACTCCAGTTGTACTTGGTTGCATACCGCCTACTCAGAGGTGATCTCTGCCTGACATACAAGGCCATGTCCAACCCAGAATTGATGGACATGCTCCACCTAAAGAAAACCTTATCCCCTCGAGCCACACACTCTAGGGATCTAAACCTCACCACAACAATAAATAGGACATGCTGGAGGGATAGATTCATGTCCCAGAGACTTCCCATGCTTTGGAACAAGATCCCAATCTACATTAGGCAGAGCTCCTCACTCTTCAAAAGAAACTTGACGAGTGGATGGGAAACAGAAAGTTTACCTCGGGGATCACTTCAGTGGCTCTGCTGGACAGAGGCACAGGGAACTAATCTAAGGAGGCAGCGAAAGCCAACATATTCTGGCTAGGTTTATAAATGCCTTCGGGCAGATAGCCTAGTACCCACCTATGAACCTATGAACCTATAAGGGTCAGTGGGCCAGGTCACTCAATGTGGTTATAAAATGCATAAAAAAATTAACTTTTCTCCTTGCAACAATGGAATAACATGCTATAGAGAGAACACTGTAGAGGCGATGTGAGAACTACATGTGATATTTCAGCAAAAGTACAGCAGGGTTTAGAATAACCCAGCAGTGATATTTGCATCCTTTAAAAGCAGACAAAATGGAGAAATGCAACACTAGTTCACTGGCAAAAAACACTGGAATCCAGTTGTGATGTGATACCTTTTTGTACTGACAAAGGTTTTGTTGCACAACTAAAAGGAATCACATAACCTCTGTGCTCCACTGTTTATAAAACAGGTTATGCAGTGACTCCTGAGCCTTGTTGTAAGCATCACAAAGCGTTAGTAGAAAGAGCTTAAAGCATAACACAAATGGCAGTGTTTGGCTATAAATAAATACAGAAAACAATGGACTTACAGAATAAAATCAGGAAGCAGAAGGAAAGAAACATTGGGGAACTCATTAGTGTTGATTGTATGCACAGGCAGCTGTTCTGGGAGGCAGAGAAAGCATGCATGTTCTTTCTTCTAATGTGTAGTTGGCATAATGTCCAGAAGTATCGCTAAACAACATTAGAGGGCGCCAAAGCACTAATGTAGGGGTAGGCATCACTTTTCACATGTTGAAATTCTTTCAAACGATTATTATAGTCAGCAGAAAAAAGCATTCTACTCAGTGGCAAGCAAGGTTTGTCCAAGCATCTGGATAATCCCCCCACCCCGCAAAAAAAAAAAAAATACTGAGGCCATCAAGTACTTAGAAAAGGGACCACTAAAAACTCGCATAAAAAGTGGCATATATGCTTGCCTTCTCCTGTGCCTTGGCTGTATTATCACCCCATCACTTATGTTAACAGTAATTATTGCTGTCTGTAGAGTCAGTCATCTGAATGACGCCTGAGTCCTTTTTTGAATGGAAGCTCGAATTCCATCTGTGCTGTAACAAGGAAAATTTCAAAGAACAGGGTACAGATTATAAATAATATTTATACTCTCCCATTGCCATTACATACATTTGCTCTGCATTTGGAACTAGTGGTAGAGAGTGGTTTGTAGCCACCGTTACACCATGGAGTAAAGATTTTTGTCACTATGCCAACCCTACTACAAGCGTCAGTATGTAAACCACAGTGGTCAATTGGCTTGCACTGTTGCATAAGCCTTGTTCTGCACTGGTGAATCTGCTTTATCTGTCAGTTTAGGAGTCATGTTGTAGTTGCTCCAGTCTTTCCCACGTATTTGTGCTGTTGGACCGGGTACTTTATTTCCTGTTGAAGACAAACCAGTAACTGCTGCTTATTTCTGAATTCCCTTAGTCAGCACTCTGGTACCCTGATTACTGTCTGAATCTAAACTGCTGGTGATGTGAGCAAACTCTGTGCCCTTTGTCCAGTGGAGGTGTATACCGGTTATTGGAAAATGGGCTTTAGTATGCCCTGACAAACTAAATGTAGCCTAATTGTGATATTGTTGTGGTAGGAACTGGGAGACTGGAATGTGAGGACAAAGGCTTAACAATGCATCATTGTTTATGCATTAGTCGAAAAGGGAGCCAAGCACTAACCAGGACAGAAGATACTACTCTATTGGAAACTTATTTCTGTGACCAAGGACTTATTGCATACACTACACCAAGTATGGAGAGCTTCAGGAGGCAGGAGTCATGCAGTATTTTTGGCTCTTTTTGTGGATCAGAGAATTTATAAAAAGTTAAAGCATTTTTCATAGGTTCATAGGTTCATAGGCAGGTGCTAGGCTATTGGCCCTAGGGCCTATATAAGCCTAGCCAAAAAGGTACCCTGGATTTCACCACCCATCATTAGCGGACCGGAGTTCCACTGTGGCGATCCCTAACCAGGAAAAGACAAAAGAAAAACAACAACTGAGGCTGACCAGGGAGTTTCTCCAATCATGGGATTTTAGTCTTTTTTGCAACAGTTTCTTTCTTCTGTTGTAGAGTTTGATTATGGCAGGGAACCACCAGATTGGCTTCCTTTTTTGGAGGATAGCATCTTGGTTCTGTTAGGGATAGCATGATCCATGCACTCGTGTAAGTGCTTATAAAGTGCATTTGTGTAGGATTCAGCAGTCATATCTCTATTGTCCATCTGCATGGGTGTCGTGAAGTTTGCCACTTCTGTCTTAAGAAGCATGAAGTTGGTTTTGGAGACATTTTTTATGGTGGTTTCCCTAATGGGGTGGGGTGGCGGCGGGATGTGGATGTCTAGGGTGATTAGCTTGTGGTTGGATCTGACCAACGTAGAATTGACCTCTGGTGTGGAACTCCAGTCACCCATGTTGGTAATGACCAGGTCTAGGATATTGCTGGCCCTGTTGGGGGGTGTGGATAAATTGATCCAAGGCGTTGGAATTTACGAATTCCGGAAAATGTTGAGTAAAAGAGTTGGTACATGAGTAGTTTCCCCAGTTAATGGTGGGGTAGTTGAAATCACCCATTATTAGGGTGTTGGGTTGTACCCTAATATTTTCCAATGTATCAAGAAATGAGTAGTGGGAATCCTGGGGCATGGTGGGGGAACTGTAGCAAGCTACAATTTGGACTGCGGTCTTGCCCAGAGTTAGTTGCACTTGGATAATCTCGGATGCATTATGCTGAGCAACTAGCCTGGAGGTGTAGATATCCTTAATGAATATGGACACGCCTCTGCCTTTAGTGTTTCGATCCAGGTTAGGTGACCGAAAGGTGTGGTATGAATTATAGCCTGGTAATGCTGGGGTGCTCTCTGGTGGTGAATTTGTTATTTAAACCTTGCCTAAAAAAGGCACTATAGTGGTGGCAAGAGCCTTAGCCAGTATCCAGAATCCCAAGGTCGACAGGTGCAGGCCATCTCTGGCAAAGCATCGTGGTCTGTCGATCATGTCATCCCAAGCAGACAGATACTGGATCCCCTTAGAATGACACTAGAAGCTTAAACAATTGTTGAAGTCAATCATTTTGTCCTTGTACTATGGTATCATTCTGAGTGATGGCAGGATGCTAATCAGGGCTAGGGTCATACCTGCCTGGGCTACAAGATCAGAGAGCTTCTCCATATCTCCTTTCATGTAGTCCAGGGAGGTACGTCTTAGGTTATTCACAACAACATGGACAATGACAGAGTCATATTTGTACTTGTTGTGGAGTGACCTGAGCGCGTGCGTTATGTGGCAGATCCTGGCACCCGACAGGCAGCTGACAGTAATTTTCTCCTTGTTTAGTCTGGTGAGTGGAACATCAGTGTGCCTGACTATAGAGTCACTCTGGAATAAAATCCCAGTCCAGGTTAGGCAGAGTCCCTCATTGACTCTCTTCAAGAGGAATCTTGATGAGTGGATGGGAGATCGTAGGTTTACCCTGGGTATCACTTCTGTGTCACTGTTAGACAGAGGCACAGTATACTAACCTCGAAAAAGGGCATAGCAAAATAAATTTAAAAAGGGTGGTGAAAGCCAAACACATTCTGGCTAGGCTTATAAATGCCCTAGGGCAGATAGCCTAGTATGAACCTATGAACCTATGAACCTATGACTAGAGTGTTGGGTACGTTGTTGTGCCTTATGGGCTGTGGTTGAGTGGCACACTGAGTTTGTGGGCTATGTGTTATTATGGTTGTGTTGGGGGGGTGGTGGTTGCTTTTACTAAGATTCATTGGGTCAAGCAGTTTTGGTGCATGGAAAGAAGAACTTGTTTTCTGATAGAAACTGCTGTCATTTAAAAAGCTGATGGTGGCCGCATTGTTGGTTCATAGATTAATACTAGGCAGTTGATATGGTGGACCATTTGTAGCCTAGACACATGATCAAAGATTAAAATTACCAAGATATGGATTAATACCATGCCCCATAGAATGAAGTATTTGCAACTAGTTTTGACCTCATAACAGCTTGAGGGGCCACACCTGGGGTGCACTTACTGTTGCCTATTCAGTCATCCAGGTAACAACTGAAAAGAGTCAGGGAGCCACTATGCTTTACATAAAAGGGGAGTTTATTCCATAAAAGAGGTACTCTCTGTGATAGATATCTATCAGGTCCCTAGTGAAATGTTGGGACTCGAAAGGCCAGCTGCTGACATGCTGAAAAAAAGACTGAAAACATGAGAAAAGAACAAATATCAAACATCACTCTTGTCCTTTAAACAACTTTTTTGCAGGAGGCAAGCCCCGCTGCACCTTCCAAACTTATACATACCAACTCTGAGATTACCATACCTCAAAGAAAAGGGAATTTTCTGAAAAATGGCAATCTCAGACTACATTTGTGTAAGTCTTGATTTTTGGCCATTCAGTCTTCACAATATGGGACTCTCCAATGCGGGTCCCAGCCTTTCAGATGGTTACCTATCTATTATGCCAGCAAGTTCTATTTATGTTTTGGTGGAAGTTTGCATCTCTTGAGCAGGTGTGTAGGGTGTTATTAGTTTTGTGGATGTGGAAGAGATTGCATGGGATCTAATATTTCGATACTGTGCAGGCAAGGCAGAGATCCCCTCTCAAAAGTTGATAGGAAATGGAAAAGTGTGAGAGCACTTTAAGGTGGTCAGAAGATTTGCCTTTGATTGTTTTAGCAAGGAAATGGTATGGTCTCCCGAGCAAGGTCATGTGCCTAGATGAGTACAAACCAAAGGAGCATTATATTCTATTTCTGGCCTTATAATGGAGGAGTAAAGAGGAATGATGACTTCCTTGGATGTAGAAAATATACCCATGGTGATTAGTCTGGCTATATAAAAGGATTTTCTAACAACAGTTGTCACAGATCCCATGATGGTCAAAGAGTAGTTAATTGTCAATGAAAGTGCTCAAGTCCCTAATGACCAAGTAGATTTTTAGGGGGATGTCACCTGTGTGGTGGGAGCATGGGTACTCAAGTTTGCCAAAGAATACAATGATGCATTTCTTGGCATTTAATTTGAAGCATCACTTGATAGTTCATGCTAGGTCCTCTGGGAGAATTTGGAAGTCAGTAGGTATATTTTGACAGCTACGACATTGCAGTCACTCTTTGTGTCAGTCTTAATGTCAAATAAATAGATGCTAAAGAGGAGTAGTCCTAGGACTAGGACTGATCCCTGGGGGCTACTACTGGTAACTACCCTTTTGGAAGCCTCCAGTACTAATTGACTGTGTCTGTCAATGAGACAATTTGCTATCCCACAGCTTACAAACAGGTTTACATTTAATTAGATTAGCTTATAAATGATGTCAGAATATTGAATAGTATTAAAGGCTTTGGCCAAGTCTATGTATGCAGTGTGAAATGATTTGCCTGAGTCTAATGCCAAAGTGATTTGTTGAAAAAAAATCCACCACATTTAAGAGGCAGGATCTGCCTTTAACAAACCCAAACTGGTTTGTCCCAGTGTTTGAAGACTGCCTATGTCCTTGTTAATAGGTTTCATAATGATGAGCTCCATTTTTGTATACCTAAGGCTGGTGAAGCCTGTACTTGCTCAGACCAGTAGTGAGTCCCCTTTTATGGTGTGGGATGACTACAGCTGTTCTCCATACCACTGACACAAATACAACAGAGAAGCTGAAACTGAAGAGAAATAATAATGCTTGGTGCTAACAAGAACCCAGCTAGACACATTATCAGGGCCCATGGAGCTAGTGTTCTCAGCCTTGGAAAGAGAACTTAGGGCTTACACAGAAGTGATGGAGGTGGTGGAGGCATGGTAATATGTTGCAGATATTTGGGGTAGATAGGGGAGCAAAGTTTGTCTACTAATACATTTGCTATGTCCTCGGGGATAAGTATGTGATGTTATTTTGTATTAACAAAGGGCATTTGGGGGTATTACTTCTAAAGGTTCCTGACGTGGCTGAAAAAGGCTAGCTTTGTGGTTAACCTTAGCCTGGGTGGCAATTCTCAATTTGTACTTGATCTTGTAAGCTTTAATTTTGTTTATAAATTCTTTGTTGATCTTTTTGACATTTATCTAACCACTGAGGTGTTAAATTGGCTTTTACAGGCTATGAGTTTATTTATCTCATTGTGTGTGTGTGTGTGTGTGTGTGTGTGTGTGTGTGTGTGTGTGTGTGTGTATGTGTGTATATATATATATATATATATATACACACACACATATATATATATATATATATATACAATATATATATATATATATATATATATATATATATATATATATATATATATATATATATATATATATATATATATATATATATATATATATATATATATATATATATATATATATATGGGTCTACTTCTAATGACCGAAATGCCGATTTGCCGACAGTGAAATCACCGACACCAAACGACCGACAACGCAGTTGACCGACACGCTCGAATCCCGACAGACGGAAGACCAACAAGGGGAATGTGTAAGCGCGACCTGGTAAGTATGCGATAGTGAGGGATTTAGGAGTAGGGAGCGGACAGGTAAGTGTGCAATACTCAGGGATGTAGGGTTAGGGTGTGTGATAGGTGAGTGTGCGGTAGTGTCGGAGCTTGGGGTTCGGGGTGTGTAAGTGAGTTAGGGTTAGGGTGCAGGTAGGGAGAGTGTGGTAGTGTCGGAGCTTGGGGTTGGGTGTGTAAGTGAGTTAGGGTTAGGGTGCAGGTAGGGAGAGTGTGCGGTAGTGTCGGACCTTAGGGTTAGGGTTTGGGTTAGGGCTAGTGGATATGTGTTGTAGTGTACTGTGTTGTTTACGTGTAGTGTGTCGGTGTTATGGTGTACGTGTTTCGTTGTCGGGTTTGTGTGTTGTCGGTTTTCTGGCGTCGGTGATTTCTGTGTCGGGGAATCGTTGGTTCGGTCTTTAGAAGTAGACCCATATATATATATATATATATATATATATATATATATATATATATATATATATATATATATATATATATATATATATATATCTCAAGACTCGCTATACTTCAAAGGAAAGGGAATATTCTGAGAAATGGCATAATGGCATCTCAGGCTTAGTGGTTCCAACATTTCAAATGGTTACCTTTCTTCAGTGAAGGATGTAAATTTGTATGGCTATGCCTCATAGTCTGCCATTGTGGTAGTTTGCAATGATGTGGTACTTTGTTTTTGTTTATTGTGAGAAGGATGCAGAGGAATTCAAGGTCTTTGTCATGCATTATGAGTCTGGAGGTGAAATGGTTTCTCAGAAACATTGATATGCCCCCTTCAGCTGTACTGCCCAATTTTGTGTTGAGTTTGAAGGAGTGGCTGGTATTAAAACTCTGCATAGCAGGGTTGCTTTCACTGCTCGGAAGCCATGCTTCAGTAACTATGCATATTTCCTTATTTTTAAGGGTTAGGGATATCTTTTGTTAAGGCTTCTAGCATTGAGCAGTGCTACCTTTATATCATTTTGATTTTGGTTGTCTAAACAGGTAATTTGAGGAGACTGACCTTGCTTGAAAAAAGCAGTATGGGGGAAGAAAAAGTCTTAGCCAATATTCAGAAGTCATGAGGAGAGAGATGCAAGGCATTCCTACCAAAGCAGCTGGAGCTGTCAGTCATTTCCTCCCAGGCTAATCTTTCTATCATTCAATCTCTCTATCTATCTATTTGTCTATCTGTCTATCTATCTATCTATCTATCTATCTATCTATCTATCTATCTATCTATCTATCTATCTATCTGTCTGTCTATCTATCTATATATCTATCTGTATATGTATACATTGGGTCTCCCTAGAGCAACACCAGTAGTTAAGCCAGTAACTAAACTCAATTATCTTTTGTTTGTAGTTTGGCATCATTGATGGTGATGGTAGGTTACAGCTCAATACTAGTTTCATACCCATTTCAGATGCACATTCTGAGAGCATGTCCCTATTCATATGATCTAAGGAGGTGCAGCTCAGATTATTCACTCCCAAGTGAGCAATGATCAGGTCATATGTATACCTGGAGTGAAAGGATTTGAGGGTCCTAATAATAGTGTGGATTTTGGCACCAGTGAGGAAACTTGTTACTCTCTCTTTGTTCATTCTTGTGAGTGGCACATTTAACTATGGAGTCACCTCTAACTGGCATGTGAGATGAATTAGCTTGGTCTTGCTTCCTTAAAGGCTTCTACATGTTAGCTGTGTGACCCCTTTTTGTCTGTGTTTTCTGTAGTGGCAGGGTAAAATTTATTTATTTATTTATTTATTGACATTTGTTAACCGGGTTGGTCCAAACGGGCCAGTAGCCCATTTTCAGTGGAGACCCAAGGAGAAAAGCTCCAGATTACAAAAAAGAAAAAACATTTCATAATAAAATTAAAATTCGCACTCAAAAAAGATTACAGTACATATGATATATGTAGGTTAAGAGTTGCTGATGCTGTCTGAGCAGAGTACAGGAGGCAGATCTGAGAGTTTAGGCTGATGCCTAGACTTAGGAGTTGTAATAGGCTTGGGTAGAGACTTCTTACTGGCATTACCATAAGACAGCTTTGTGTTGCAGACTATGTCTGGTGTATAGTCATGTGTGAGCTTAAGGCAGTGTTAAGGTCACTGCATATAACTGACTGAGAGAGGGATGCCTCCAACTGAGCTTAGTATTTACAACTCTCACAGAGAGAATCCTTTGGGTTAAGTAGAACTTCATTTTCAGAGAGCTTAAAGCAGTTCTTACACTGCCTTAGAATTCCATGTGCTATAAGTCTGTCAAAAAAGTGGGGTTAGTCCACCGTCTCTGTATGATGACCATTGTTGCCAAGAGATAAAGGTATGTGAGGAACTAAAGAGGGGCCGGGGAAATATCACATGGTTAAAGTTTGTTGGACTACTAATAACTTCAGCCCAAGTCCACTCTGCTCACAGACGGTATCTAGGCTCTGCAAATTAGCACAGATAAGAGGAAACTCATGCAACTCATCTCAAGCTGTTTAGATAGAGCAGAAGTGGATAAGTTACTCACAGGAGTGTCAGTAGTGCAGAGAATGAAGAATTTTTTTGTGCATACTACCTGCTATGGAACTACCACTGGCATGATACTGTGGTCAGTACAGGTCCACACCGTAAATACTAAACAAGAAAACAAAAGAACCAATGAAAAGAGATGAAATCTGAAGCCAAAGTACTTTTTTGCCAGGACCGCCTGCCATTAGTCCAACTCTTACTTTGATAAATTATTACTTAATCCAAGATGGCTTCAACACCTGGCCAAACAAATTTACTCAGGGCAGAAAATAAAATGCTAAAACAATATCAGGCAATGCAGAAAACAGTTTAAAATGTCTACAACAGTTAAGTGACTTAAGTGCAGCCAAGAAATGCACTTCCTCTTTTTTTTCAATATATGTGTCTCAGCCCTCTGCAGTTTTATCTGAAAGACAAAGGCTGAGCTGCACTCTGAGAATTAAATACAAATCAAGAAAACAAAAGAACATTTAATTTGGCAAAAGAGTGTCAGTACATATAGTTTACATTTTGTAGTTGTATACTTTGAGTATAACACTACTAGCTTTAGTGTACACCTTTATCACTACATAATCTTCAACTTCACTTATCAGTCCCTAATTTAAAAAAAAAGTATTTAAGCATTTTTGAAAATATGTGGTGGACTAGGTTTTGTACAAATTTATGCCCGTTTATAGGTAGTTATGATGAGGTAGGGGAATAAAAAGTCTATTCAGGGGTACATTAATAATTAAGGTCACTGGTGAAATCCTCTAAGGCTAACTTTGAGTTCAAATTGGCCACATCCACTAAGGCCTTCTTCACATACGTCCACAGTCTGAAAGGTAACACCCAAATCTGCTCTGAACTGGTAGTCAATAATACCACATACACAAACACCATAGATATAGCCAACCTACTGGCAGACAGGTTCAGTGAAAACTTCACCCCTCCACCCATCAGTAAATCAGGACATCCGCAGCACCTGCCCCCCTCCCCTTATCACCAGGGCGCAGGTGTTTAATGCCTTCTCAATGGCAAAAAATACAGTCTCCATGGGACCTGACAACATCCCTGGCTGTATCCTACATGAACTCAGGCATGAGCTGTCAGCTCCATTAGGCACCCTTTTCAACCAAAGCCTGAGCACCAGCTTCATCCCAGCCGAATGGAGGACAGCCACTATGATCCATCTACACAATGGTGGAGCATCCATTGACCCAGGCAGTTATAGGCCCATCAGCCTAACTAGCTTGATCTGCAAGGCCATGTAATGCATTATCATAGACCTTATAAACAAGGACATTGGCAGCCTCCAAACGCTTGACCCCACACAGTTTGTTTTTGTCAAAGGGAGATCATGCCTGTTAAACTTGGTCGACTACTTCGAAACAGTCACCATACCCATGGACGAGGGGAAGATGGTGCACACCACCTACCTTGACCTAGCCAAGGCCTTCAACACTATTCCCCACTCAGGCATAATACATAAACTCTCCCAGCTAGGCATCAACCCGTATGTTAGCAGATGGGTAGCTAACTGGCTCACTGATAGAATTTACTCAATCAAAATAGGGGAAGCCACCTCTAGTAGTAGACCAGTAATGAGCTGTGTACCCTAAGGATTGGTCTTGGGGCCTCTACTGTTTGGCATATACTTTTCTGAGGTGCAAGCCAAAACCAGTGGTCTGTGGTTGACTAAGTTTGCAGATGACTGCAAGCTGGGTGCTGTCTTAAATTCCCCCATTGATATGAACATCCTACAAGAGGGCCTTACCCAAACAAATGACTGGTGCCAGAAGCATGGTCTAAAACTGAATGTCAAGAAATGCATCATTATCCCCTTTGGGGAAAATGGGCTCCCCACTAATTATCACATTAATAACAACATACTAAGCACACAATCAGTCATGAAGGACTTGGGCACCCAGGCTGATAGCATCCTGACTTTTGATCACCATGTTGCCTCCGTTGTATGGAAGGCTTTCTACATGGCCCACCTCATAAGTAAGGGTATTTCATCAGGGAACAAGGAGGTCATAACACCCCTGTACTCCGCCCTTGTCAGATCCATTATTGAGTACAATGCCCCCTTGCCAAACACAAGCAGCTAGAGACACCACAGAGGTTCCTGACCAGGAAAATCCAGGGTCTCAAACACCTGTCCTATACTGATAGGCTAAAAGCCTTGTCCCTCTACTCAGTCTCATACAGACTTCTCAGAGGTTACCTGTGTCTGGCATACAAGGCCATCTCAGACCCAGCCTTGATGGAATTGCTGCATATCTGTAAGTCAAACTCCACTCCGCAACCCACATGCAAGGCTTCAACCTGGTCTGTGACATTAATAGAACTTGTCAGCGGGATAGATTTCTGTCCCAAAGACTCCCACATCTATGGAATAGACTCCCTCTCCATGTCAAGCATAGTACCTCTCTAGCCCTCTTTAAGAGGAATCTGGACGACTGGATGGGAAACAGAAAATACACCCATGGGATCCCACCTGTGTCCCTGCTGGACAGAGGTAACAGCTGCTGACTTTGTGGGAACATGGGCAAAATTCTGGGCTAGGCTTATAAGGGCCTCTGGGCCAATAGCCTAGTATCATCCTATGAACCTAAGAGGTTAAAATGTTCTTCTGTGTCAGTTGTATGCAATGTCAGTAAACCCAGTGTTTTCACTGTGAAAAATTCCATTCCATCCTCTCCTGCTGTCAGAAAGAGTATATCCACTGATGTACTTTACCAGATCAATCCATTTTAGATGAATTTGTTGTTTTTGGTTGAAGAGGTATGATAAAAGACTGGAAGCCACTGGACTCTGGATTTCAAACGTCATAAGTACCTAAACTAGATGAAGTAATACAAATAATAGAAGAATATAAGAAAATAGAAAGAGGCTCTATGAAGTTTAGACCTAATAAAATTCATAAAGCTTAATGGGACATTTTGGGAGGTAATCAGGAATACAGTAGTATAAGGAATCCCATAAATAGATGGTGTGTAATTTGAATTAGACTAGTGCATTGTATTACTGGAAACAGCATGAGTCAATCACTTTAAGTAACCATAATGAAAACAGAACTGTTTAAATGTGGTAAGAGTTTATTGTACAACACAGATTATCTTTGTAAATTCTGGTTTTGGGCTGATCCTTATGTGATAATAACTATAAGTCATCATTAACCCCCTTTTTTCCATTTTTACATGATGTTAGGGTGTTGTTTTAACTGTCGCCATCCCTCTCCATTTAGTGCTACACTCTCACCTTCTTCGATACTCATGCCTGACTGTCACAGATCTTCTCACACACAATCTAGGGTGGGCTTCTCTTCTTCTCTCATCATAGGCTGTGTCTGGGGCAGTACAGATTCTGTGAAGTTTTCTTCATTTAGAAGCTGCTGGAAATACTCCTTCCATCTGCCTCTGATGTCCTGTGGACTGGTGAGCAGGTTGTTGCTAGCATACCTTATGAAGGGAGTCTCACGATTTTCTTTACCTTTCTCTTTGCCTTGTAACTTGATATAGTTTCTATGTGCCACCTCCTTTGTAACATTCCAGAAGCTAGTATATTCTTTGCTATAGCAACTCCTTTCTTAGCTTCTTTGTTAGTCAGCCAGTGTTCCTTCCTAGCCCGGTCCATCTTTTTTTTTATCACCCACTTTTTCCTACACTCCTTCTTTCTTTTGATGACTTCCTGGACGTCTGCATTCCACCACCAGCTTTCCTTATGTACCTTACTTCCATACTTGGCTTGGCCACATATCTGTTCTGTAGTCCTAACACATGCTGTTTTGAGGCACTGCTATTCTTCTTCAACTCCACGTTTTCCTCTTCTTCTTCAGGTGCTAGAGCCCTGAGCAATTCCTTAAGCTCTTGTACTTTGTCTCCATAACTTCCAAGTCTTCAGCCTAGTCTGTGTTGATCTTAGAACCTTCTCTGACCACTGCTTGCAGCTTATTGTGGAAACCACTGGTTTAAGCTGTGAGCTGATTGTTTCACTGAGAATGACTTTGCAGTCATTGATTCTACCCCGTTGCCATTTTCTTATTAGAAGAAAGTCTACCTGAGTTGCATGTTGGCCACTCTTGTATGTGATCTTGTGACTGTCTCTCTTTCTTAACTATGTGTTGGTTACTATCGTGCCAGACAGGAGTCTAGAATGGCCTTTCCTTCTTTATTTCTGTTGGGGCGTGTGAACACAGGCATTTCATATTCTGTTCTGTCTGTCCCGATATGTGCATTCCAGTCACCCATTGTGTAGTCCTGCTTTATCTAGTAGGTCCTACAACTGCTGTAATAATGCACTCTTTTCCTCACTATCACAACCCTGCTGTGGGGCATAGGCTGTGATTATCACTACTGTCCTATAATTACGCTGGAGTCTGATTGCTATGAGGCTGTCACTAATTCTGATGACATCACTCACTGCCTTCTGAAGCCTCTCTCTTACCGCAGTTTCGACACCATTTCTAGCCTGTCCTCCTCCTGAGTAGTAGACTCTAGATCCTAATCCAAGTGACTTTTCTGCACTGTCTTTCCCTGTTGTCTCTTGGATACAGAGGATGTCCAGCCTCCTCCATACCATCATGCCATCCACTTCCAAGCTCTGTCCTGTCAGTGAACCTACATTGAGTGTAGCAGTGGTTAAGTCATGGTTGGCAGGGACTGTGAAGAAACTGAAGTTGCCATCCAGCAGAATGAACTGGTTTGCCGAAAGGGGAATGCCAGTGAGGAGTGTCTTGTTGGTCAATATAAGAGAGTAGTCATCCTGAATTATACTTAAAGCAGCCCTGTTTGAAATCAATATGAAGTGTTTCACGAGTATAACTCTGACAATTTTTCACTTGCAAATAGTTTCATATGCCAGACAGACTAGGAAAATGACCAAACATTCTCTAATATCTTGCTGGAGATGTAGTAGTACTTTAAATAAAAACTGCAAGCATATTTTTAAATGATTTTATGTTAAATTAATTTGGAAAATAGAAATTGGTTTACACAATCATGATAGAATGACAACAGTTTTATTAATAAAGGATTGATTTTATTTAATGTTCCTATTCTTAAGAACTTAAAATCTGATCATATTCCTCTTCTCTGGTTTATTCTTACTACTGGATGAAAGATTATCACTAGAAATTGGAAACAGAACAAGAGGCTACAATTTGAAGAACTTCATCTTCATCAAACTGTAATAATTAAAAAAGTTGAAGTAAATAAAATCAGAGCAAACAGAAAAGCTTCATCTATAAATTATTTATCTAAACTGATACAGCTGTTGGAAAATATGATATCAACAGCAATACCATGTCCTCTGAAATTTATGAAAAACATTAGCTGCTAAAATGTTATGTATTTTAAATCTGGTTGTATTACTTATATATTGAGAATATTAGTTAGAACTGTAATGTTATATATCTGTTAGCTATTTCACTGTAGTTTATGTCAACAACCAATAAAATAATTTCAATAAAAACAAAACACCCTTAGACACACATTTCTATGCCTTATATCTCTATACCATGGAAATGGCATACTGAAGCACCTAATCTAAGTAAGTTAAAATACTGATGAATTAGGCAGGAAATGCCATTGTGATTGATGCCTTGGTTGATGCTGACCATAATAAGGCTGGCAGTTTAAAAGTTTTGCCTGATTTTTTTTTAAAATTAGAAACACACTACGCAAGTTAGCACCTAAATCGGCATATATACTTGTGTATTTGCTGTGGGTAGGTGAATATGGGAGGCTTCTTCTATATGAAATAGAACCCCCAGTCTCTATGTCTGCTTAACAGCCCTAGCTTGCATCAGCATTTAATTATGTACTGGATTTGTCTGGCAAGCTGCATTCTGTAGTCCTTAGTTTGAGTCCATCAGTCTCTATTTCTGCTTTGTGACTCTCAGCAAGTCTTTTAATTACACGTGGCTTATCAACCTCCACTGAAACTGGGCTACAACCTAGCTAAGTAATCCATTAGCAAAATATATAAAGTAAAAAGAGTAATGCTCTGAATGGAATGTATCATATTAACCACATATCCCAACTTGAAAGATATGAACATTTTCTAACCAAGAGAATAGCAACCAACAACAGCAAGCAAATGATAGAACAAACCACAAGAGCAGGATTCAGGATACTAAGATTTATTCCGGTACCTCGGCCCAACAGCCTTCAAAGGAATAAACATCAAGCCACCAGATGCAATATATATACACTGGTGCTACCCAACAATCAACAATTAAACAATTAAATACAATTAAATACAATTGAGAAGGAATTAAACAACTCCCAAGAATTAAAGAGACAAACACAATTTTTGAGCCACTTGCAACTAAAATGCATTAAATTGCTAATCAAAAATGCTGTTAAATATTTAAATTCACTTCTAAATTCAAACCTCGAGGTTTTAAAGTACCATATTTCAAAATGAATCTGCTTTCTAGATTCAGTAAACTTTGTTGATAATTGCCTCCAAAAAATGCATTCGGTTTGGCCAGGGCACAAAAATATAATGAGTCCACAGACCCATTATGTACACTATGAAAATGTTCAAATTAATGTTGTTTCTTATTATAGATTTATTGATGATTTAATTTTCATTTGTAGAGGTGACGTTTCAGATTTTGACAAGTTTATGGTAGATTTACACAAAAATAAGTTTGGTTTAGAATTCACATATATTATTAACAAACAGGAAATTCAGTTTTTGGACATCTTGTTATATGTGGATAAACAGGGGATTGTCCAATTTAAACCATTTAGGAAGGAAGTAGCCTCTAATAATTTTCTTCATGCATCTAGTGCACATCCTATGCATCTGATTGAGGCGCTTCCTTATGGTGAATTCAAACGAATTTATGAACACACTTCTGAACATAGCCTTTTGAATTTGGAATTTGATTTTGTTTGTAAGAGACTGTTGGATAGAGGTTACTCTGAAACTTCTATTAGGAAAAATCGTGCAAGATTTGATTCTATTCAGAAGCATCATGCCACAAAGATATCTCATATTAATACCATTCATAATGAGATGGATAGGAATGAGAGGATGTTTTTTGTTACAAAATTTTCCTTATTTTCGGATATTTTGTGTAACATTGTTAATTTTTTGTGGTCAATTGTTTATAATAATGAAGAGATTGGGCACCTTTTTCCTAAGTATGTCTCTTTTTCATATGGCAGATATGCAAATCTTAAGGAAATTTTAAAACCTAGATATCTGTTTAGTGATGTTTCTTTGTTGGATTCTGATAAACAATTAGGTATGTTCCAATGTGGAAAATGTAAGATATGTATGAGGGTGAAAAATCTATCAGGTAGTACTATTAATGGGGTTAAATATCTTGCCAAAAATAAGTTTAATTGTAGCTCCTGTGGTGTAGTTTACATTATTGGTTGTGACTGTGCTTTGCCTAAATATTATATAGGTCAGACAAAACGCCAACTAAAAATACGTGTATTAGAACATATTGGTGATGTGCGTAATGCTAGGATTAATAGTCCTATATTTGAACATTTTCATAGTGTACATAATGGGTCTGTGGACTCATTATATTTTTGTGCCCTGGCCAAACCGAATGCATTTTTTGGAGGCAATTATCAACAAAGTTTACTGAATCTAGAAAGCAGATTCATTTTGAAATATGGTACTTTAAAACCTCGAGGTTTGAATTTAGAAGTGAATTTAAATATTTAACAGCATTTTTGATAAGCAATTTAATGCATTTTAGTTGCAAGTGGCTCAAAAATTGTGTTTGTCTCTTTAATTCTTGGGAGTTGTTTAATTCCTTCTCAATTGTATTTAATTGTATTTAATTGTTTAATTGTTGATTGTTGGGTAGCACCAGTGTATATATATTGCATCTGGTGGCTTGATGTTTATTCCTTTGAAGGCTGTTGGGCCGAGGTACCGGAATAAATCTTAGTATCCTGAATCCTGCTCTTGTGGTTTGTTCTAACCAAGAGAATCAAAGGTCTAGGCTCCTTTAGCAATCTGAATAGATTAAAAGGTCTTTCATTTTTTTCTGACTCGTATAAACTCCTACATAAAGATCTCTGTCTTACCTTTCAGGCTATGAAAGGCCCTGTTCTAGTAACTTTTCTCCCCCTCAGAAACACTTTCATTGTTAGGAATATACACTCAAAATTCTCAGTTTATAACATAAATATAACATCTTAGACGGATATTTTCATTATCCAAAGATTTTGTTATTTGTGGAAAGAAATTCCCTTACTTGTTATATGGCATAATAGCTTGGCTTCCTTCTAGCTAAGTTATTAAGACTTAAATTTACCTCGGGGGTTAGCAGTGTGGTCCTTATAGAAAAGGGAGGTAAACCTGCTGGTAATACTTCCTAGCGCGCATGGCTAAGCCTATATATATGGTTGTTCAAAGCACCTGCCCAGAACTAAGTTATGACCCTATGAATCTATGTAGGTGTGTGTGTGTGTGTGTGTGTGTGTGTGTGTGTGTGTGTGTGTGTGTGTGTGTGTGTGTATTTGTGTATAAACACATATGTGGAAGAGGTTTATTGCATTATTATGCTGCTTCATTTTTAAGATAAGCACTGCGGGATAGCTGTGATGCACTTTTCTTCTAACTGCCACTATGTAGCTTGTTGACATAACTTTTGAAAAAGCATTATACTTTTCTTGAACCACTTTTGCATGGTGGCAATGTTGCAATTCAGTATTTCAATAAGAAATAGCAAATTGCCCGCTTTCTGTTTTGTTCCAGTTGTAGAGTAGCCAGTAAGCAACATGCACATTGTGATACAATGTTTGCAGGAAAAAAATAGTATGTAGAGGCAGTCCTGTGCTACTAAACAGCAAGTTAATTAAATAGAAAGAATGCAAGAGAAAGTAAAAGTGATGATGCAATGACTCAAGTTTATTGCAAGCAATGTAAAGACATGGCAAGAAGCTAGACAGTGGAAAGAAGTCATAAACAAGCTAGTTATCTCAATGTTTTTTTCTTATGTGCTTCTCCCCTTCCTCACTAAGCATTGCGACTTCCCTATCAGACCTAACTCATTCTTTCTCTTGGATCCAAGAGAAAGAATGAGTTGAGTCTGATAGGGAAGACCCAATGCTTAGTCCTTCAAGGGCTACCATCATCAGCTATGGTGGCCATGCCCACATTATTCCTGCACTGGCCCCTACTCATAAACTCTGTCTATACCCTCCAGCAGAGATTATATCAGGAAGCAGTAACATGACCAGCTAGGGCCTGCCCCCTCCTCTAAGGGTGGGCATGTTCACCCTCTCCGCCTGTGTTGTCATTCACATTGGCTGCTAACTGAACTCAGGTCATTTAGGTCTTAACCAGGGCTTTACGTTTCTGTGTCATTGACAAGGCTGTCCACACTGTAATATTTATACTGGAAAAGCCTGCATGAGGACTTGGGAGGAAATGCATGGACAGAAAGGGGAATGTTCAGGGTAGTGAAAGAAATGGAGGGACTATGGGAGAATAATGCTCTAGAACCAGATGGCTTGCCCCTAATGGTCATAAAGAAGTGGATGAGGAGCTTGGGGAGCTATTATTCAGCTTATGCCAAGAGAAAAGGTAGCTGTCATTACAATGGAAAAGGGTGGCTGTGGTGCTCTTCCTTAAACAAAGACTTAGAACAGATCCAGACATTTACAGACCACTCTGTGCCGTGTTATTTCATGGAAAATTACTGAAATGATGTCAAAATGCAGACTGACTGAGTTAAAGTCAGCAAAGCACTTAGTTAATGAGCACCTGCATAGATTCATGTCCATACATTCATGTCAGTTAAAATGTATTTGTCTTTATGATTGGGTAATGGTAAATGTTAATATAGTGTGTCCAATAGATGGAGGGTTGTAGAATTTAGCAAGGCTTTTGACACTATAACACAAAGAAAGATTTTACAAATGAAAGTATTAGATGTGGGACTAAGAGCAGCGAGCCGAGTAAGAAAAAAATGGTTATTGGGAAGAAACAAAAGGTGGTTATGAGACGGGTAGGTTCTGGAGAGCATAGGTAATAAGTGAGGTACCACAAGGACTGATGCTGAAGCCAGCACTTTTTGACATATTTGCATCAGTTTCAGTGGTAACGTGGAAAACAAACTGAATTTGGCTTTCTATGATACAAAGTCTGATATAGTAATAACACGTGACAAAAAGGCCTAATAAAGCACTTAAGGAGTCTAAAAGGAGACTAAAGGGCAGGGAAACAAATGGGGTACAGTATAGGGAGGTATCACATTATAAACTTTTGTTTATTTAGATTTGTTAACTGCAGTAGAGCAGTGATCCCAAAGGAAACATTTCAGGTTCAGTTTAAGAAATAAAATGAAAAAAAAAAAAACACAATAAAATGAATAGCATAAAATTTACAAAAGTATTAGGCTAAATGATTTGCAATAACAATAAGTAAACAAAACTATGAACAACTGATAAGTAACAATCAGAATAAAAATATAACATAAAAGAAAGAAGAAAGCACAAGTGAATATTACATGCCATACAGAGTAAGAGCATAAATTACAGGAAAGAAGAATTCATAATAAATACTAATTATTCTAAATGAGTCATCGGGCATCAAGTGAGCGGTCAAACGATGAAGCCAGTGAGATGCTGGGATGCATTGCTAGGGGGATAGACTCCAAGGAAGTGGTGTTCATTCTGCTTTGCTTAAATCAGCATTAACAAGAGTATCTCTGGTGTACTTTTTGCAGTCATAAGGGACATTTTGAGGAAAATAAATTATTCTGGAAAGTGTACGGTGAAGTTCTAGCAAGATTATGTTATGTCTGGGTGGGGGGGGGGTATGAGGAAAGGCTGGAAAATTCATTGTGTGCTATTTTGAAAAAAGGGTGTGGTGGGCAGGATTTGGACTTGTATAATAGGTGGAAGGTATAGTTTGGACTTAATGAATAAAAACAGAGGAGAGAGGAGAGATTGCAGGTGACAAACAGATGATGGCATAACCTTCTCATATGATGCAAAGAATTACCATTTTGCAGAAAGAGTGGAGCAGTATTGAGCAGTCTACAAGGGGACATTATGGAAAAAACATTATTAAAGGGCATGTAATATGCTTATATATTATATAAGTATATGTAATCAGTAGTAATCAGTAGTATATTATATAAGTACATGTAATCAGTAGTATATTATATAAGTATATATAATAAGTAGTTCGTACATTTTGCTTTCTCTGTTTCTGCCTTTTTTAGCCGTCATGTTTTGACTTTCCTTGCTTATAATGATTTGACTTTAAATACTCGGAGTATTCTTCACTGGATTCACATTTGCACCCATTTATAGGACTGTCTGCTCATTTGCTTCCCAAACGTTCTGTGTTGCCATTTCTCACAGTTTCTTACTGCTCAGTAGGAGATGTGAGACAGTGTGTAAACTGACATCATGGTTTGCCTGGGAAACTGTCTAGAAACAGTCAACAAAGAGGCAGCCTTCTGTAAAATGAACCCAGACAGTTACAGCAAATGATGAAATAATATTGCACTTAATTACAGTGAGTAAAATAGCCATCACTGAAGACTGATGACAGTTTAGGAAACAAAGGGACTAGTCAAAAATGCAAACACTTCATCTTTCCTACCTATCAGTAGCCCATATTCATAATATTCTTCAATAGTCATACAGCAAAATATAAAAGAAAATCCAAGTCTCAGAATTGCATCTGAGGCTGTTAGGAGTTAGACTGCAGTGCATTGATTAGCATGAAATAAATTTTATTTTTTTTTTAATTTTTTTAAAATTCCTATAACCAAGAATATGATTAAGATAAAATTTATTTCCAAGTGGTTCTTAGAGGAAACAGGAATCAGAGATAGGGCTGCAGCTAAACAGCCAGGTTAGGAGTGTACACATTGTATACAGTTATAAATAAAATATAAAATAGTGATTCAGTAAATATTGCTGAATACAGGTTGTCCAAACTCATAAAATAACTTTTATGGTGTAAAATAAGATGCGAGTCAAGTTAGACAAATGATATAGCGTTTACCTGTCAAGGTAAAAATTTAAATGTTTTATGACTTTCTAGTGGATAATATGTCAGAAAGGCTTCCATAGAAGCTTGTGTTATGATATTTATTAGGAACAAAAATGCATTTCTAGGTATCTGTTTCTTTATATGTTAGATATTCTATTTTGAAAGAATGTACTAGCTGTCATTAGCTGCGTCCCTTACTTGTACAATTTGAACATTTTAATAGTTCTCTTAGGCTTCTGAAAACTAACTTTCCACTAATGACACTATTTCATTTTTCTTTTTGTAATATTTCTTCCATGCCCACCTAATTACTGGGATATTTTATTTTCACTAACCTTTCTAACAGAGACATAAACGGTTGCTCATACCATTGTTAAAAAGGATGTGCACACCCAGAAAGTGACAGACTAAAACGTATTTTCTCTTTTTTCTTAAATGTGGAGGAATATCTTTTTAATGACAATGAGAGGTTTTAAAAAGGAAACATTTCTAACTAGAAGCAATGGAATTTCCTGAAACCCATTTGCTGACTTTGGTAGAATGAAGTAGCAGTTCCCTGAATTCGGAGACTACAGAGCTGGAATGGAAATTCATCATATGTATACTATCATACCTTAAAATCATATAGCCTATTTAAGATGTTACAACCTTAGAATTAGTATGTAAATTTCCCACCCCCCATTAGGGAAACCACAGTAAAAAAATTCTCCAAAGCCAACTTCACGCCTCTTAAGACAAAAGTGGCAAACTTCACGACACCCATGCTGACGGACAATAGAGGTATGACTGCTGAATCCTACACAAATGCACTTTATAAGCACTTACACGTGTGCATGGATCGTGCTATCCCTAACAGAACCAAGATGCTATCCTCCAAAAAAAGGAAGCCAACCTGGTGGTCCCCTGCCATAAACAAACTCTACAACAGAAGAAAGAAACTGTTGCAAAAAAGAGTAAAATCCCATGATTGGAGAAACTCCCTGGTCAGCCTCAGTAGGAAGCTGAGATCCCTCATAAAATCCTCCAAAGCTAGTTATGAAAACAAAATTGCCACTGATTCTAAAGACAACCACAAAACATTCTATAGCTATGTCAAGAATCTCAATGGCAACACTCAGATCTGCTCTGAATTACAGTACAATGGCACTAAATATACAGAACCAACTGATACTGCCAACATCCTGGCAGATAGGTTCAGTGCTAACTTTACCCCCCTGTCATCCCCTAAGGGACCATCTCTATACCAGAAGAATGCAAAGTTCCTGTAATCACGGCGGCACAGGTAAAAAACACACTATCCAAAGCCAAGAACACAGCATCCATGGGACCTGACAACATCCCAGGCTGTGTTCTACATGAACTACAGAATGAACTGGCACCCCACTTAAGTACCATGTTCAAACATAGCCTCACCTCAGGCTATGTGCCCACTGAATGGCGCACAGCAACGGTTATCCCATTCCACAAAAGGGGGAGCCACCACAGACCCCGGAAACTGCAGCCCAATTAGCCTAACGAGCCTTGTCTGCAAGGCTATGGAAAGTATCATCATGGAACTTATAAACAATGACATTGGTAATCTCCAAACTCAGGACCCCACCCAGTTCCGGTTTGTAAAAGGCAGATCATGTCTCCTAAACCTGATAGACTTCTTTGAAGCAGTCACCAAAGCTGTAGATGAGGGTAAGGTGGTTCACACAGCCTATCTAGATCTCGCCAAGGCTTTCAACACCATCCCCCCACTCTGGAATTATAGATAAACTCACTAAACTATGTATAAATCCCTATGTCACAAGATGGGTTGCCAACTGGCTAAACTGACAGAACCCACACTGTGAAAGTAGCAGACTCCAAATCCAACTTTAGACCAGTGACAAGTGGAGTACCACAGGGTTCAGTCCTGGGTCCTCTCCTGTTTGGTATCTACTTCTCTGAAGTACAGGCTAACACAGAAGGTCTTTGGCTAATGAAGTTCGCAGATGACTGCAAACAAGGAGCCATAATCAAAACTCCAAAAGATGTGGACATCCTACAAAAGGGCCTCGCTGAGACAGATGCCTGGTGTCAAAGCCATGGCCTCAAGCTCAATTCCAAAAAGTGCATTGTCATCCCTTTTAGTAAAAACTCTGTACCCATGAACTACCACACAGGCGGTAGTCTACTTAACACTGAAAGTGTGATAAGAGACCTTGGGACACAGGTGGACAGTAGTCTCTTGTTTGATAATTACATCGCCACTGTAGTCAGGAAATCCTTCTACATGGCACACCTCATCACAAAAGATTTCTCATCCAGGAAAAAAGAGATCATTGTTCCCCTCTCCTCATCACTCATTAGACCCATTATAGAGTACAATGCCCCTTTTGGTATGTACCTCACAAGACATCTACAACAACTGGAAAGGCCACAGAAATACCTCACAAAGAGGATTACTGGCCTCAAACAGATGCCCTATGCAGACTGTCTCAAAAAACTGCAGCTTTACTCCGTCGCATATCGCCTACTCAGAGGCAATCTCTGCCTAACACACAAAGCTATGTAAACCCCAGAGCTTTTAGACATGCTCCACTTAAAGAAATCCCAGTCCCTACAAGCTACATGCCCTAGGGACATAAACCTTTACATCACAATAAACAGAACATGCTGGAGGGATAGATTCCTGTCTCAGAGACTTCCCATACTCTGGAACAAACTACCTATCTATATCAAACAAAGCTCCTCATTAGCACTCTTCAAGAAAAATTTTGATGATTGGATGGGAGATAGGAAATTCACCCCGGGGATCACTTCTGTGGCTCTGCTCGACAGTGGCACAGGAAAATAATTTTCTTGGGTGGCGAAAGCCAGGGTACATTTTGGCTAGGGTTATATAGGCCCTAGGGCCAATAGCCTAGTACCTACCTATGAACCTATAAAGCTATGGTCCTCCTGGTTACGAAAAAAGGAAAACTTAAAGTGGACTGCTTCACCCTCACATACATGGGGGTTGGGTGAATGGCACTCTGCTCAACTGCACTTGGTGTGTGTGTGTGTGTGTGTGTGTGTGTGTGTGTGTGTGTGTGTGTGTGTGTGTGTGTGTGTGTGTGTGTGTGTGTAGAGCTCCACATTTAGTAAATTACATATCTGATGTGCTAGTTTTGTTAAGGTGTAGTCTGGGATGTAATAGTGCAAGCATATTGAATGCATTTAGGTCACAGAACCATGATATCATTGGTTCTCTGCAGTGTTCAAACTTTTCTATTCATATGATTTTAATATCCTATATAAAGGCTAACTATTATAAAACAGAGCATCCACGTACTTTAACAAGATCACCAGATGAAGCCCCCTGCTGTTGTCTTTACAAAGACATGGGTGTCAAGACCACGGTGAAATCAAGTATGATGTGAGCATTAATAGTTAAGCTAAACATACATTATAAATCTTTATACAGAAACCTGCCTCACATATAGCATCAAGAACATCTTTTCTACGAAAGTAGAAAGGGTTGTTGCAAAACTTTGGAAGCCTATAACAAGAAAAATAACCAGAAATCCTGCAGAGGTGTTAGAGGTATTTTGGAAATTTTATGAAAATTTGTAGAAAGCAGAGAAATACTGAAATCAAGAAAAGGTACAAATGGAAATGTTTATGGAAGAATCAAGTACGCCAAAGTTAGAGGTAGATGAGGGTCATCAATTAACAGTAAAGATAGAAGAAGATGAAATAAATATAGTGACGTACAGTCAATCTGAAGGAAAGTCTCTGGGAATATATAGTATTCCTGTGGAAGTTTGGAAGCTAGTAGGGAAGAAAGTGATAAAGCTCTAGAAAGTTTTGTTTAACTGAATTATAAAAGAAAGGGAAACACCAACATCCTGGAAGAAAGCTATGGTAGCTGTAATACCTAAGGATGGTAAAGACCCATCAGACTCCGCTTCATATAGGCCCATTTTAATTTTAAACCAAGATTATAAATTGTTTATGCCTATAGTACCTAAAAGAATGACAAGGGTGTTGCTAAAAATTGACAGGTATGGATCAGTGTGCTTTTGTGGAGGGAGGCGAACATTTGACAACATTAATAGTACAATGACGATCCAGAGTGAAGCAGGGTGTAAGAAAATACCACTGTTGTTGGTGTGTCTTAATGCAGAAAAAGCATTTGACAAAGTAATCTGGGATTCTACCAGTAGGACAATGGAAGCATTTGCATTTCGTGATGTAATATTAAGGCTAATTAGGAGGATATATGAGGAATCGGAGGCAAAAACTGAAGTGAGAGGGTATCTCTCTGACAAGATGTGTCTGACCAGAGGAACTAGACAAGGGTTTCCTCTTTCCCCTTTGTTATTTGCTTTAAATTTAGAACCATTGGCAAAGAAAATAAGGATGTAACTGGTTGGGTAATCCTTAAATAAAAGTTGGCTTTATTTGCAGGCAGTATTATTTTATATCTGATAAAAGCAGAAAAGGACACCTTGGTGTTGTGGAACATCTTGAGACAGTTTCAAGTCTTTTTGAGATATAAAATTAATAAAGATAAAACAAAGGCTATTGCTGTAAACTATTTACCCACACATGAATTGGTCCACCAATACCCATTTTTATGGGAGCATGATAAAATGATGTATCTAGGAGTATGAATTAAAAAGGATTCTGTTATGAAAGGTAAGGATATGTGGGAAGAGTCTAAACAAAAGATAATATAAAAAATGAGTAACTGAATGCTCTTGTTTATGGATGTGGATAGAAAGATGCAAGCAGAGAAAATGTTTTAGTCCCTTTAATGTTATATACAAGTTTTAGGCATATATTTATCAACCAGAGAAGAAGTTGTGGACAATAATTAATAAAGAGCTGAAGGAATTTGTCTGGGGAGGGGAAGAGGGCAAGGGTCAAGTGGAATAAGTCAATCTTTTCAACAGAACAAGGTGGTTTAGGATTACCTGATTTGAAGGGAAATTTTAGAGCTACACATGTAAGGCTCATATACATAATGCAAGCAGAAAGCTATAATTCAAAGTCGAAACTGATGATGATGATGAAGCAGGGGGGTCGTCTATAAATAAAAAGAAAGTGGGATTTTGGATACAGATCCTTAAAGAGAATAACAACAGCAATACAGAACATGGGAAAACTTAGAAGATACATAAATAAATATAAAGGAAAAGTACAAAATAAGCAATTTACTGATTACCCAAAAAGATTTTATAGAGAATTGGGAAACAAGGTAAAAGGAATTGAAAATAAGAAATAGTTGCATTTTGGAGAAGTATCTATATAGGTGCTGCCGTAGCATTGTCGCCTCACAGTAAGACGCTGTCCGGTTCGATTCTCAGCTAGAGCGTCTTCTGCGTGGAGACATGCGTGAATGGGCGTACCTTCGTTGAAGGTTGTGCATCAGGGCTGGTAACTCGGCATGTAAAAATCAACTACCAATCATTAGCGGACCAGAGTTCCGCTATGGCAACCCCTAACCGGGAAAAGCCGAAAGACACAAACAAATCTATATAGATCCTGTGGAACATAACAAAGATGTTAAATGGATAGAAGTAATATAAAGAGTACAACGTTTAAATGTACACTATATGAAATGGGGTGAAGTAACAGCCATAGAGATTGAAACAAAGTTAAGAAACGCAATGTCCACAAAAACATCCAACAGACCACTCAATGGCTCAAAAATTGTATAAAAGTTCAAGTAAATTTATTTGGTGAGTGCTTTCGTGGTGTAGATACACCACTTCATCAGACCAAAAAAACTAACAAATCATCTACTCCATATATATTTGTGGTAATTAAAAAACTACCAATCACAAATAAAAAGTAATTAACTTAAAAATCCTCTCTTAAAGGGCAGCATATCCCTACCACAATACAAAATGTTTGTGCATTTTTGACAAAACAAAGAACGACACCATGAAAGATGCATTTACAAAACACACATAAAGGACACATAAGAACACATTAAAAAAGTTTTATACTTAAAAAAAACTATGCCACTATATGACTTATATATGAACATTTTAAGACTTACTTCCTAACCAATGGTCTGGACCTTAATATGGGTTTGAGGGGAACCCTGTCATTCAAACCTTTCCCTTTGTCTGCCCTGAGTCTCACTATCCACCTACTTTCAGTTGTCTCTGTTAAATTCACAATGTCACCTCCTCTTTCATTTTCATGAACCATTTCTATAACAAGAAACCTAAAGGTGTGTGATGCATCTGTGTTATGCACATGTTTCGCCAAGGCACTGGTACAATCACCATTCTTGATTTTTAACATATGTTCCCTGATCCTAAATCTGAGTTTCCTGTTGGTCTTTCCAACATAGAAAGACGAGCATATATAGCAAACAGCCTGGGCGATTGGTTACTCTATTTATGCTCAAATTTTAGGTGATAGGTGTCTTACCAAAGCAAAAGACATGTGGACGCACTTTAATAGGGTAACCACGATGCGCTTTGCTCAAGGGGGCCACAGATGGTTGAGGTATGATGAGGACTACAGAAGGATAAGGCAGTCATACCCAGAGAGGTCTTGGGCATGGATAGATTTGGGGTTTTTGTGCTGGCTAGATACAAAGACACGTCATCAGAACAGAAATACATCTGGATAGTTGGCCATTCTTTTGTTCGGAGACTCCACCTCTGGGTGCAGAGCAGGCCAGGCTTATCCTTCCAAACAGAATGAGCTTCAGGCAAAACAGTTTGGTATGGGGTGTCAGCAATGCGGTGGCACCAGCTTAGTACAGTAATGTAACAAGCAGCGAGAAGTGGTAAACCTCCTACAGCCATCGTGTTACACCTAGGGAGCAATGATACTGGTCAACAACCAATAAAAGATTTAATTAGTTCAATGGTTCGAGAGATTAATTGCATACATGAATGCTGGCCACAAGCCATTATTTGTTGGTCAGAAGTGGTACAGAAAAAAGATGGAAAGGGGTTAGGGTCCATGAACGCTGTGAAAAGAATGAGACAGAGAATTAATAATTCTATGGATAAGATTTTAAAGGCCATTAAGGGGTTCTACATTCCCCACCCTGGCATTCGGGTCTGGTGGCCGGATAGGTATGAGAAAGATGGGGTTCATTTATTGGAAGAAGGTTCACAGGTATTTTATAAGGAATTACAGACAGGTCTAGCTCTGGAGGGCATTCACCTAGAGTAGATTGAGATGTGCTGGCGGAAGGGAGGAACATTCCTCCCTTCTGTGGCAGAAGGCAGGAAAGGTAACGGAGGCCAAGGTAAGTGGGGGGGGGGGGGTCATAGGACTCTTCAGCTGGACCTTCTGCGGACCAGACAGCCCCAAGGGATTGTTGCCAGGGGACGTATCAGCCCGGCAATGACCCCTTGGCAGATTGTAAGGCGGCCCAGAACAATTGTGATGAACTGTGAAAAAAGTTGTTATGAAATGGGTATGATAACATAAAAAAGGGCAGGATATCGACAGTGCTGTCTGTTGTCCTGTAGGTTTAGGGGAATGCTATGAAAGAAATAAATGGCCTCCCTGATATTCCTGCCTTGCGCACATCTCATAATAATTGGCTTCTATTAGAGAAAAAGTCATTGACAATGATTGGCAATAAACACATGGCTGCAGCCATTTAATCCATCCAAAGTCTCTGTGTTATTATTAATATTTACCTTCTGGTTACCTTGATTTGTTAGACATGGAATTTGAGGCATATGTTCACAAGGATGCAATGGAATGACAATGTGCTGAGCTGGCTCTGTATATATATAGCTCAATACTTGATTTGAATCATTAATGGAAATATGAACAATGTGTTGGTTTTACTGAGCTGGTTATGAATAGAGCTCAATGCTGGATATGGATCATTAAAGAAATTCTGAACAATGTGACGAATGCCTAAAATAACATGTATGGCTATTCCATAAGCATCAGTGGGTAAGATATCTGTAAGTAGGTATGAATTTAGTTTTTGTAAAAGACAGGTAGAGCTGTATCAATCTCAGACAACAACAGCTTGCAAGCCAAATTGCAGCAGCTGCCATTTGTCTGAGGCAGGTCAGCTCGGACTCAGGTTTCAGTGGGGGGGGGGGCAGGTAATGCCAGGTAGGTAGGAGGGTAAGGTGGGATGGGCTGGCTAGAGGAAGGATTGAAAAGGCTGGGAACAAACCAAATCAGTCTTCTTGATCCCTACCTGGACAGCTTGTCCCACCCAACCCACCCCCTCGTAAAAGCAGGGGGTTGTTACCAGTCAGTTTCAGGTCAGGTAAGGTACTCAAGAAACCCGGTGACCGACAAGGTGATTGCATTAGGGGTTGAGAAGGAATTTCCTGTTTTTCCCAATGGGTTTTTTTCAGGTTTTTGCCTTCTCCGCCGGGTAAGATAGACAGGTCAGGCTAGTCTGTCGCAGTCATGTAAGTGGAAGGCAGGAAAGGTAACGGAGGCCAAGGTAAGTGGGGGGTGAGGTCACAGGACTCTTCAGCTGGACCTTCCGCAGGCCAGACAGCCCCAAGGGATTGTTGCCAGGGGACTTATCAGCCTGGCAATGGCCCCTTGGCAGATTGTAAGGCGGCCCAGAAGAATTGTGATGAACTGTGAAAAAAGTTGTTATGAAATGGGTATGATACATAAAAAAGGGCAGGATATCGACAGTGCTGTCTGTTGTCCTGTAGGTTTAGGGGAATGCTATGAAAGAAATAAATGGCCTCCCTGATATTCCTGCCTTGCGCACATCTCATAATAATTGGCTTCTATTAGAGAAAAAGTCATTGACAATGATTGGCAATAAACACATGGCTGTGGCCATTTAATCCATCCGAAGTCTCTGTGTTATTATTAATATTTACCTTCTGGTTACCTTGATTTGTTAGACATGGAATTTGAGGCATATGTTCACAAGGATGCAATGGAATGACAATGTGCTGAGCTGGCTCTGTATATATATAGCTCAATACTTGATTTGAATCATTAATGGAAATATGAACAATGTGTTGGTTTTACTGAGCTGGTTATACATAGAGCTCAATGCTGGATATGGATCATTAAAGAAATTCTGAACAATGTGACAAATGCTTAAAATAGCATGTATGGTTATTCCATAAGCGTCAATGGTAATATATCTGTAAGTAGGTATGTATTTAGTTTTTGTAAAAGACAGGTAGAGCTGTACCAATCTCAGACAAAAGGAAGTAATGAGGAGATCAGGAGAACAGATGCTACTGCAACAATTTGAGAGTACTTCAGCAGCTAACACATCACAGTGCCATAACTTTGTTTGGAAACAAGTTAATAAATCATGCACAATACATTTAGCAGCCAATTATCCTGTGTATACAAGAAAAAGTAAAATGAACACTTAACGGTACAGTTGACTCAGTAGCAGAGACACAACTGCAGTGCTAAATCAGTAAACACTGTTTCCTAATGCCAACACCAAGTCAATTAGATTTAAATTACATTTATAACAGCAGTTTTAGTACAGCATGAGCCGTGGTGGTGCAACCGTAGCGTTGTCGCCTCACAGCAAGAGGATCTTCCATTCGATTCTCGGCTGGAGCACCTTCTGTGTGGAGTCTGCATGACCTCCCCGCGATCGAGTGGTGTTCGAAAGACATGCGTGAATGGGCGTGCCTTCATTGAAGGTTGGGCGTCGGGCTGGCACCTTGGCACCATAAAAATCAACTGCCAATCATTAGCGGACCGCTGTTTCGCTGTGGCGACCCCTAGCCAGGAAAAGCCGAAAAAGAAGAAGAACAACATAGTCGCATAGAGACAACATAGCTGCAGTGGTAATGTTAGTAAAACACTGTTGCTGAATGGCAAAATCAAACCAGTGAAATAAACAAATAAGCAGAGCAGTAGTCAAGAATCAGAAAGTGAATACCAGTTGTATAGATACAAATAATTATCTAAAAACAACATTAACTTACAAGTCAAGTACAAACAGAGATTAAGTAAATCTGTGGCTACTAGTTTTGATATGTCTATTAAACCCATTTATTTTGCATTTTCTTTGTTCAAGTTTAGACCTGCTTGTAGATTTCATTAAAAAATAAAATACACTACTTAACTTTATTTGTCTCAGAGAGTGAACTGTCTTATTTCATTTTAATAGACTAGGAATGGTGGTTTATAGATTGGCTTAAGGGTATGTGCACCAAACTGGTTTGATTTCAACTGCTGGCTTTTATCTTTTGAAGAGCTAATGCTAAAGCTGTTGCTAACATACCAGTATTTAATGAATGACTTATTTAAAGCAAAATGGTAATTCATGGTCTGCTAGAGTGGTCTGGCTGGTAACAACATTATTGTACAGACAAGGAAGAGATTACTGATATGGTTGGGATATCAACTCCTCCTGGAAAACAGTGTGTGTATGTGTGTGTGTGTGTGTGTGTGTGTGTGTGTGTGTGTGTGTGTGTGTGTGTGTCTGTGTGAGTGTGCATGGGGGTGCGCGTGTGTGTGTATAAAAATAATCCTGGGCAAGCTTTCAGTTACTGTTGGTAAGGGAGCACTAGAAGGCACTGGACTGGCAGCAAGATGGATGCGGTCCTAGACAGACAGTAATTTTATCTCTGCTCTGCATCTGTTTAGTGTGCAATTTATTTTGCCATGGTAGGTGGTGGCTGTTACCAGAGGCAGCAGTGCATATCTGTAATACATTCTTAAAGATTACCATCAAGGATTTCACTTACCTGGAAAAAATGCCAGAGAATCAGGCTGGGGAAGGAACATCTTCTTTATAATTCAGGAATATGCTGCAAAAATACAAATACACTAATTTAAATATTGTAGAATAAAACCAAAAGAACTGTTTTTACTGTGCACTTTGTACGCAACTCACAAGTCAAGCTATCATGTCATCACACCTAGCAGTGCAATGATCTGATTCTATGGAGAGATACACTCGTTGTTCTCATGAAAATTAAAACATTCTTAAATAATGATGTAAATATTCTGAATTTAAACAAGCCACACATCAAAAAAGCAAGGCAAAAGAGATGGTACCTGCCCACTTCTCCTGCTTCACATGTGAATATGCGCAGACATTCAGACATTTAAATGTTTTTGTCTCTCTTGCTTTTAACAGTCTTCAACAGTACTAATTAAAATGAAAATGAAAACATAAAGAAAAGTCACAAAACGGACAGTCTGGTAAAAATAGTTAATGAATAATGTTATTATTCATGAAGTATTCTCATCATTCGAGTATTCCTTCTGTGACATTGCTTTCAGTTTCTGTTACTGCTGTTGCTATGTTGTGTAATATGGCAGAAGCCAAGACTGGAAGGCTTCTGCACCACAGTCCATGCCATTAATTAGCTCCCTTCACAGGTGCATACCTGGAAGGGAAGGGCACAACTGTAAAGTCCGATGCTGATTTTTTTTAAAAAGTCTTGTTTTCACATAAAATAATAATTTTATGTGAAAATAACACCCAAGAAGATACTGCACCGAAATTACCTTGGACATAAGGTAGAAACAAAATGGAGATACAGCATTCTATTTTACTGCTTTGAAAATTATCTTTAAGGCCAATTACCCATTGCATAATATTTGGTGACAGCAGTACAGATTTATTTATTCATTTATTTATTTCCAGTTTGATTACCGGGGAAGTCCACTGGGCCAGAACGTACCCATTTTCAGTGGAGGCCCGGGGAGAAAAGCTCCAAAAGCAAAGCAAATACAATCTAAGTTACATAGTGTAAAAGATAGTAATAAAATATATACATTTGGAATAACATACATTGAATACAGTTAGTAAAAAAAAGCAAATACACGCAGTATACTTCAAAAAACATCATTCAGGAAGGAAGGTACAATAGATTTAGTAGTTTCCTTCAAGTAGCAGGTTTGACTGTATGAAAAGAAGGTGTAAGGTTACATGCTATTTACAATATTTACATATGAGGAGTAGAGAGGGAGAAAGTACATAAACTGAGAGTAGAATATAGTTTGATCAAGCAGTGATCGAGAGAGAAAAAGAGAAGAAAAGAAGATAGTATTAGGGTAGAGTAAAGAGAAAGGATGTAGAGGGTTCAAGGGGAATTTATGTAGATTTATGTAGGATGTAAGCAGGTGCACTTATGTTTAGAGGATAAGTAAGAGAAAAGTTGGATTTTGAAGGCTTCAGTGTTAGATGTTGTTCTAAGAGAAGTTAAAGCCTACACTGTCACTTACTAACTGGCAGCAGCAGTGTGGATCATGAGGACAAAGCCCCTGTCACAACTGTAACACAGTTTACAATAATGTAAAGACAAAAATAAATATAATAATTTTTAAACAAATGTTAACAGCTGGTTTGCTTGCACTTATTATACAGGTAAGGCAATATAGAAAGGTGCATGAGTCTAGGTTATTGAGATCTTACCTGTGCACATCGGGGGGATCTCTCTCAATTTTAGAACTTGCTTCAATAACTTCTTTATCTACTTTTCCACTGAAACAGTAAAAAAAACTACATCAGTTGCTTGGCACAGTTTTGGACAAACTGCTATGATTGACAAAAACATCTATATTTTGGAATACAAACAACAGCAAGCAGCCCTAAGACCTCTGCAATGATATGAATTTACCCTACAATGAAACCATTAGTCTCCCTTTCTGTTTATCATGGCATTAACACATTAAAATACAAAATCTTTTTATATGTAACTTCTGCACAGCAGGAGAATTGTGTCCTCCTTAGTAGCTTTCCCATAATACCTCTCAGCTGCAGTCATCCACTTTACAGTGACATACTGTATTTAGTGCCATCAGCAGTAGTGCAAAGGCACAATCACCTTCCCTGCAAACTTCTCCACTCTTACTGAATCTTCATAATTCTTTAATGTAGCTACATTACACTCTTCTTAGTTGTTGTTGTGTCTTTCGGCTTTTCCCGGTTAGGGGTCGCCACAGTGGAACTCCGGTCAACTAATGATTGGCAGTAGATTTTTTACGTGCCGAGTTGCCAGCTCTGATGCACAACCTTCAATGAAGGTATGCCCATTCACGCGTGTCTCCACACAGAAGACGCTCTAGCTGAGAATCGAACAGGACAACATCGTACTGTGAGGTGACAACGCTACCACAGCACCACCACCGCAGTACATTACACTCTTCTTAGTGTGTTACATAAATAAAATTGCCAAAGATTCCAAAGACAACTACAAGGCGTTCTATAGTTATGTCAAGAATCTAAATGGCAATGCTCAGATCTGCTCTGAGCTACAACAGAATGGCATTAAATATACTGATCTCAAGGATATTGCCAATATCCTGGCAGATCGATTTAGTGCCAACTTCACCCCCATCTCACCCCCTAAAGGGCCCATCTCAATATCAAAAGATTGCCAAATTCCGGTAATCACGGTGACACAGTTAGAAACTGCACTCTACAAAGCTAAGAATACAGCATCCATGGGACCAGATGATATCCTGGGCTGTGTACTACATGAACTACAAAATGAACAGGCACCTCACCTAAGTGTCATGTTTAATCATAGCCTCACCTCAGGCTTCGTGCCCACTGAGTGGTGCACAGCTACAGTTATCCCACTCCACAAGGGGTGATCCACCTTGGATCCTGGGAAGTACCGTCCCATCAGTCTGATGAGCCTGATCTGCAAGGGCATGGAACTCATTAACATGGAACTTATATACAAAGACATTGGCAACCTTCAAACACTGGCAACACCCAGTTTGGGTTCATAAAGGGCCGATCTTGTCTCCTGAACCTGATTGACTTCTTCAAATCAGTCTCCTGAGCTGTGGATGAGGGTAAGGCAGTCCACACAGCCTATCTGGACCACACCAAGGCCTTTGACACCATTTCCCACTCTGGAATCATAGATAAACTTACTAAGCTGGGCATAAATCCCTACATCACTTGATGGGTTGCCAACTGGCTTACTGACAAAACCCAGACTGTAAAAGTGGCCGACTCCAAATCCAGTTCCAGACAAGTGACAAGTGGAGTACCTCAGGGTTCAGTCCTGGGACTGCTCTTGTTTGGCATCTACTTCTCTGAAGTACAGGCCAACACTAAGAGACTCTGGCTAACAAAGTTTGCAGATGACTGCAAACTGGGAGCCATTATCGAATCCCCAAATGATGTGGATATTCTACAAAAGGGCCTTACAGAAACAGATGCTTGGTGCCAGAGCCATGGGCTCAAGCTTAATGCCAAGAAATGTATAGTTATCCCCTTTGGGAAAAAACATGTACCCATGAATTACCACATAGGTGGCAGTACACTAAACACAGAAAGTGTGAGAGACTTAGGGACACAGGTGGACAGTGGTCTTACCTTCGATAACCACATCGCCACAACAGTCAGGAAATCCTTCTATGTGGCACACCTCATCACTAAGGGCTTTTCATCCAGAAAAAAGGAAGTCATTGTCCCACTGTACTCATCCCTCATTAGACGCATTATAGAGTACAACACCCCATTTGAAATGTACCTCACAAGACATCTGCAACAGCTGGAAAGGCCGCAGAAATACCTCACTAAAAGAATCACAGGCCTAAAGCAGATGCCCTATGTTGACTGTCTAAAAAAACTCCAGCTATACTCTGTGGCATATCGTCTACTCAGAGGCGATCTCTGCTTAACATACAAGGCCATGTCAAACCCTGAGCTGTTGGACATGCTCCACTTAAAGAAATCCCAATCCCTCAGAGCCACACGCTTCAGGGATCTAAACCTTGTCATCACAATGAACAAAACATGCTGGAGGGATAGCTTCCTGACCCAGAGACTCCCCATACTCTGGAATAGACTACCCATACATGTCAAACAGAGCGCCTCCTTGGCCCTCTTCAAAAGGAACCTTGATGACTGGATGGTAGATAAGAAATTTACACCAGGGATCAGGAGCGGCCTTAGGTCAACTGGTGCCCTAGGCAGAAGGGCTCCAAGGCACCCTCCACCACACCACCCGGTGCCCCCATCTGGTCTACCTACACCAAATAAATACTGGAAAAGCACCCCTACTAGAGCAGCGCCCTAGGCGACCGCCTAGTTGACCTATGCCTAAGGCCAGCTGTGCCAGGGATCATGTCAGTCGCCCTGCTAGACAGGGGTCCAGGGAAGTAAATATTGTGGGGAGAAATATCCAGGTAATTGTTATGGCTAGGCGTGTATAGGCCCTTGGGCCAATAGCCTAGTACCAACCTATGAACCTAAATAAACAATATTCATGCTATTACAACCTATTCTTGCCTTGAACACAAACTCAGTCTTAAGATCTGGGTGTATAAATTTGTTGCTAGTATCAATGTACTTGCATTGATTGCAGTTGTAACAAGGGATAGTCCCTCTCTTACCGTTCACATCATCTGTGTTCCCTCTCTTCTTGTGGTAACATAAAAACTAAGTGATTTCTTATTTTTAAAAGAAAAACTGGGCTTATCACCTACAATAGTGCGTGTGTCTGGATCTTGTGTTAGAACAGGTCAGTATTTACTGATAATATCTGTAACAACACGCACATCACTTGAAAACTCAGTAGGCACACATACATAATTAGTCACCCTTTTCTTCTTAGAATTCATCTTATGTATGGGTGAAACCCCCTCATCTGAGTAATATGGTTTCTCAACTTCACATCTCTGTTCTACTGCCTTGGATAATATCTCATGCATAGTAGAGTCAGTGTATCCCCTCTCCAGGAACCTCTGTTCTAAATCAACCAACTCACCATCAAATACTTTATCCTCTGTGGTGAGTCTAGAGGCCCTTAAAGTTTTACCTTTGACAATGTTTGTAAAAATGTGCCTGGGGTGCATACTGCTTCTGTGCAAAAGATGATTCCTATGGCAGTCCTTCCTATACATCTTAGTAGATAATTTTCCAGTGTTGTCTCAGTATACACATAAGTCAAGAAAATTCATCTCATCATATGAAAAATTCACGTCAAATGTGAGAAAGGTAGTCGTGCCATTAATAAATTCACAGAAGCTCTCTAACGCAGCCATATTACCCTTCCACAATAGGAACAGGTCATCTACAAAACGTTTGTAGAAAATCACCTGTTCCCACCTGTCTCCTGATAACATATGGTGATTTTCCCAACTGGCCATAACCAGACTGGCATAGCTATTGGCACTAGAAGTGCCCATAGCTATGCCTTCTTTCTGTAAATATGTGTTATGTTCAAACATCATAGCATTATTCTCCAAAATGAGTGTCGTTAATTGGTATAATAGGTCTACATGTCTACCTTCATAAGTCCTATCAGATATTAAATAATCCCGCAACATATCCACACCTAACTCATTTGGTATGCATGTGAACAGAGAGCGTACATCTAAAGTGACTAGCAAAATTGATCCTTTCTGTAAATTGACATCCTTATTATAATTAAACAAATCTTGTAAAAAATGTTTGGAATATCTAAGGATATAGTTATTCTTATCAACCACAGGCCTCAAGTTCTTCTCCACAAACAGTGATAGAGTTTCTGTTATCCAGTTCCTACCAGCGACTATAGGTCTCAAAGGGGGTGCAACCAGATCTTTGTGGATCTTGGGTAATCCATTTATAACCAGTGTCAAAGGTTTTGGTACTTTAAAATAATTATGTAGGTCTAAATCTATGATGTTATTCAAAAACATATCATAAATGGTGTGTTCTACATTCACTATCAATCTCCTCAGCTCTACAGGACTAATCAGTTTATAGAAATTGTTGTCACATAACATATCCAGCATAGTTTGAGTGTAATAATCACTGTCCATGATTACTATTGGACCACCTTTGTCCACAGGTTTGATCACAATAGTTCGGTCCATTTGTAAGCGCTTCAAAGCCTCATTCTCCTGTTTACTCATATTACAAAAACTGTCATGTCTTCTGTCCCCCAGCTTGTCAAACAGTTCTGCCTCACATAGTTGCAAAAAAAGAGTCCATTGTAGTGTGACCCGGTGGTATGAACGCACTTGGTTTCCTATACCTGGTACTATCAAAGTCTAAATAATTTTTAAACATCAACTTTAACAGCACATTTCTGTTAAACATTTTCATGTTAAATACAAATTCACTTACCTCAGTTCTTCTTGAAGGTATGAACGATAGTCCCTTATTCAATAATGTAGATTGTACCTGGTTCAATACTCTCGAAGAGATATTCCATATTAGGGTTTCTTCGGACTCTTTGTCCTGTCTTGCTCGGGGTGTCCTGTGAATGCCTCCTCCTCATCAGGTTTCTGTAAAACTCTCTTGGCTCCCTGCTCGTCGTTTGTAATGTGTCCAAGTGAATTGGCAATGTCCGAAAAACCAGCACTTCATCATTGACAGAAGGATTTAATGCCGTCGAAAGACCCAAATCTGTGGTCAAGTTAATTTGTTCAGTTCTTCTACTCTCGGCTGATTTATGAAGTTATCCTTTCTTATTCAGGCTCCAAACACCTCTGAATGGAAAACACCAGGCCGAGATGCAGTACCTAACATTTGGTTAAAAGCATTAACATCTTTGCGCAAAGATTTAGCCATGAGTAAGAACTGTTTATGTGCACACCTCGAACAGACACAAACTTAGCTAACAACAGGAAAAACAATGCTCCTACTTATGAGTGAACCTGCAAGCTACCCTAAAAATTATAGACCAATAACTTGCCTTCCAACGATGTATAAACTATACACAAGAATTGATGCCGACAGAGTTTATAGTCATTTAGAAGAAAACTCAGTTATGGCATTTGAACAAAAGGGCAATAAAAGTCATATGGAACAAAGTATCATTTGTTGTTAAATAAAATCATAGTGAAGAACTGTAAAAAGGGGAAAAATCTAAGTATTACATGGATTGACTACAAAAAAGCATTTGATAGTATCCCACATTCATGGATAAAAGAGTGCTTAAAAATGAATAAGATACACCCTACACTGCTAAACTACATTACAGTGACCCCGAAACAGTGGCAGACCACTCTGCAATTAAGCCATGATAAAGGACAAATTATTATCCCAGTGATAAAAAGTCAAAGGGGGATATTGAAGGGTGATTCTGTCACCGCTGGTATTCTGCCTTGCCCGTACCCCATAAAGCTGTCTACTTAACAGCTGAGGCCATGGCTATAATTTGGCTCCTAGAAAAGAACAAAGTCTAAAGACTTCTCATTTTCTCTTTTTTGTCGATGATTTAAAACTGTAGAGCTCATCAAATGAGGAACTGAAAGTACAACTGCAAGTTGCCAAAACTTTTTCAGATGATATAAGAATGTCATTTGTTCTTGATAAATGTGCAAAAGGAACATTTAAAGCAGGAAAACTGCAGCACCAGGAAAACATCAGTTTGGATCAAGAATGTGATATAAAAGAACTTGAGCAACAGGGAGTGTATAAATGTTTGGAAATTGATGAAGGATCAACAATAAAATATGAACAAATGCAAATAAAACTTAGTAAGGAATACTTTAGAAAACTTAAATTAATCCTGAAAACAGTGTTGACATCTAGGAACAAAATCCAAGCTATAAACCAATTTGCTTTTCCTGTCCTAACTTACAGTTTAGAGTGATTGACAGGCCCCAAAATGTGTTGGATAGATTAGCTAGGAAAACAAGAAAGATGCTTCATGCTCATCAAATGATTTATAAAAATCAGTGCATACCAAGATTATATATTCCCCATTCTGAAGGAAGGATGGGCCTCCTTGAATTGATTACATGTATAGATCTGCAATCTTGGGACTCCACACATATCTGCTGACCTCACAAGACACAAACATTGTGAAAGTTTTGAAACATGAGGAGAATAAATCTAACATGACTTCTCTGCTTAATCTAGCAGAAGCATATCGGGTCAAGCAGGAATGGAAATCAAACTAGAAGTAGATAAAAGTCAGGCAGCAACTGAATGTGCCAAAAAACAAAAGAAAGAATATAAAGTGAAGGACCAGATGAGAAGGGAAGAAATGCGGAAAATGCATAAATATAGCTGTAAGTATAGAAAACTTCTGGAAGAACCTCATGTTGATCAGGAACAAATTCAGGAATGGTTAAGGAGAGGCGAATTCAAACCAAAAGATGAAAGGTTAATATTGGTGTCCCAAGATAGTGGGCTATGTACACGCTGGTTTACAAAGTCTATTGAACATATGGAAGAAACAGACAAATGTTGGTTTTGTAAAACCGAATTGGAAAAGTCACATACCTCGTTGCTGGTTATGACATACTAATGGCAGAAGGACTGTAAACTGAAAGGCATAATAATGTAGCAAGACTGCTGCACTGGGGATTATGCAAACATTATGATATTGAAGTGGCTGGAAAACACAGCCACAAAGCATCAAAGAAAATTATGAAGTTTACATCACATGGGACTACCCATTACCAACAGTTCAAAAGAGAGATGCTAGAAAACCGGATATAGTGGTCCAGGAAAAGAAGACAAAAGTAGCATTGATCATTTAAATTGCCACACCCAGTGACTACAGTGTCTTGCGTACAGAGAGACAGAAAGTCATAAAATATCAGGATCTGCAGGCAGAAATGAGAGCAATGTGGAATTTCCATCATGGTATTGGAAACCTCCAAAGAAAAATTAAAAAAGAGAGAAACATTATATTCGTAAGATAGCAGAAAGTATTTTAAGAACTAAGCCAACATGAGAATGCAGAAAGGAGATTTTGCCAATAAGGATGACTGCATTTAGGGATATGGAGAATAGGCAAGAGGTAGCTGGAATTTACTGGAGAAAACTGGCAAAGGAACCAAGGTATAGGGAGCAAATAACTAGAGAGAGAAAGGTAATATAACGGGATGAGGCCAAGAAGACAGTTGGACTACATACTAGAGACTGCCTTCCCTATCATCAATTGATATCAGAGTATAGGCAAAGAGTAGGAGATAGGGGAATCCTAAGTGAAAGGCCTGCTCTGGTAGAGTTTTTAGTTGAATGTAGGAAGAAACTGCTGGTAAAATAAATTTAAATTTGTAAGACATATAAAATATTGCAGGATAACTACAGGAATCAATTAGAGAAGCTTAGAAAAGGTTGGGAAGAGAGACTGGACAAGCAATACAATTGAAGGATATATGTACACCTCTCAAATGTGTAACAAAGTCTAGAAGATTTAAGATTTTTCTTGGAAGTGTTTGCATAGGTATTGTATACCTCAAGCAGACTCACAAGACATTTTCCTCATGTAGATGATAAATGTTGGAGGTGGGATGAGGAGGAAACATAACTGGGAACATATGTTTTGGGAGTGTAATGCGTTGGCAGTCTTTAAAAATGCCCTACAGAGTATTCTGTCATAAATATTGGGGGAGCAAATGGGTGTAATTAAGGAAATGATCTGAATTGTCTACAAATAGTAAGGCCTTCCTAAGTTTAATTCTGGTGGCTGCCAAAAAGCAGTTACTCAAAAATGGAAATCAAATTCTAAACCAACTGTATTTGAAGTACTGAATATTGTAACAGAGATGGAAGAACTGAAAGTGGGATCTCTGGAAAAAGAAAGGAGCAAATTATATAGAAAAAATGTAAACTGTGGGAACAATACATACAGACTACAGAGTAATATTTTGGAGGAGAAGTGAGATTTAAGTGAAGGCAGGAATTGAGTAATTTATGTAATCCTTGGTAGATAATAGTTATACAATAGAACATATGTGATGTATAATGTTTGTAATAAGGAACATGTCAGTATGGTTTGTTTTCTTTTATATAAATGTATGCTTGCCTATGTCATAAGTGATAATTCAATAAAGGTGTTAAAAAAAGTACTTTCCTCCTGGATGTTCTGCCTCAGAGGTGCTGCAGGCCACATCTGGCATCTTTGGGCCTCTTAGTAACAACATTTCCTATTGGGTTGTCATGCCCTTCTGTGTTTTATGTTCTTGTTTCCCTTTCTTCTTCTTCTTGGTTAGGGGGTTTGTAAATAACTCCATCTCTGATACCTTTGTTCTTTCCTGTCTTAGATGCGATCTTGAGTTTTTATTTTCTTTATGGATTACTTATCAGCTCTGTATTTATTTCATTTATTAATTACTTATCATCTCTGTATTTATTTCATTTCTTGATTATTTAAGCACTCTGTTGACTTAGTTCATTCTGTAGTACAGAATGTTATCCTTCCCCGTTTTTCTTTGCTATTTCTTCCTGTATATTGTATTCCTAGTATGGTAACCTTCCATAATCCATAATTTTGAATGACCAAATCCCAGTCTCTGCAGGAATGTCCAGGCCTTCCTCTGCATATATATCACGTCATTGAAAGCCGAAAGCACCGAACACCATTTAATCGAACCTAAATAATCTAAAGCACACAATATCAAACATTCAGAACAGCAATTTTTTTCCCAGGGAAAACATTTGCTATTCCGAAACACACTCACACAACACAGGCACACCAAAAAAACAGCAATCCACACACTTACACTTATAATCATACATCTAACCCTACACTAAACTATACAAAGACTACTATCTATCCACTTACCTTAATCCAACCCTAACCCTAAGGTCCGTCACTATTGCACACTCACCTTACCCGCACCCTAACTCACTTAACCCACCCCTAACCCTAAACTCTGTCACTATCGCACACTCACCTCACCAGCGCCCTAACCCTAACTCACGTAACCCGCGCCCTAAACCTAACGTCCACACAATCACACACTTACCTGAACCCCGTAACTTTCCACCTCAGTGCTAAATATAGCGAAGCCACAGAAACAGACAACCAAATTCTTTCCCTATTAAAGAATTCTATGTTCTGCAGCTTCGCTATTTTTAGCATTCGCTGCATAGGGTTCGACATTGTGGCATCCAACATTATCGGCTTTCGATAACGTGATATGAACCCCTTCCTCTTACTTCAGTACAACCTATTTAAGATGCTTATTATTCAGACTATTTGTTTGATGTAGCCCTCAGTATGGTGATTGCTGTATATCTTTTAATTCCATATGGTTTACTTCTACACTGGGGTTTTGAAGGCTACTCCACAGAAAGCTATAATTCACAGTGGAAAGGGATGGTGATGACGCAGGGAGAAGCGTCAAGAAATAAGGAGATACTGGGGTTTTAGATGCAGATCCATAAAGAGAATAAAGATAGATTTATGAGATTTGAGAGACTAATGATCTGATTTTGCTTTTCCTATTGTGGCAAGACGCATGCATTCACCTGTGTTTCCAGACTCCTTATCAGACTAGCTTAAATGCTTTGCTCTGAGGAAATTAAACTTTTTATAGAATCATGTTTCCTATACAGAGTGCTTCAGCTCATCATGAAAGTACAAAGGATGCATTCCTACAGCAGGAAACAATTCTCAAGTAAGACAGATCCTTGTTTGGTGCATTAGTTTCTTAGCTAGAACATGAACAACTACTCCTCTGCATAGAGCTTCCTGTTCCTTTAGAATGTGCGGAAACACCTCTGAAAAGGTCATCATGATATTTGCTTAAGGTTGTTTTAGAATCTCATTTTGACTTTCCTTATATCACTTCCAGTCAGATTACCTGTACCCTGTGAACAAAGACATCCAGGTCCCCTTCCACCAGCTGTTGTTGCACAGAACTTAGTAACTTGTTTCTGTTTTATTCTATTACTGCACCAGGTAAGAAGCTCAAGTTTCTCTTGACCTGCGCCCCTTCAAACTATAATCTTATAGTGCTAAAGTTTCCCAAAAAATTGCTGTGTTTTGTTGGATGACCCTAAACTGCTCTCTCATAGATAATTATGGCTGAATTATTTTGTTATCCTTTCAAGACTTGCTTGTGTGTAGCAGTTGGAGGGTACTCGCCTATGAGGTCTTGTTATGTACCCTTTTGAATTTACAATGTGGAGGCTTCTAGAATTATCATTGCTTTGCACTGCAGTTGCATTCATGGAGCATTGTCAGATTGGCAAAGGACATTTAAAGAGCTATAGGCTTTGATTTGTACTAACTCACTGTGGTCCAGATAGCTGTGTTTTGGAATTAAGGTTTTGTCCCAAAACCACATGCAATTCTTGTTTTTTCAAACCACTTGCTCAAATTCTGATTATCTACAGAGTTTTGCTGCAATAGGAGATTTCTTCTTATCCCGAAGGTGCAATGACCTCTGACATGATTGCATTCTGTGTAAGCAGTACATTGGCCACAACCCCTTGCCTGATGTGTGTGTGTGTGTGTGCGTGTGTGTGTGTGTGTGTGTGTGTGTGTGTGTGTGTGTGTGTGTGCCCACCCTAATACAGGACCAGACAATATGGATATGAAATTTTTATGTCTCTGTGTCCAGCTTGGTTGATTTACCCATCCTAAGGCAATATAGCAATTACCTCATGTTCTCTGACAACCAGATAATAAATTAAAGAAAATAACACAGTATGCAAAAGGTGTAAACCCACAACTTCCTTGGATGCAAAAATCTCACATACAAATAAGTTATCAAGAATACCCACACTACATCCCTCACACACATCCCCACCTCCCACACACACAGATTGTCTTATGCTGAGGTGCTTAAAAGAAACCTTCCCAAATCTCAAAGACCTCCAAAGTTACCTAATAGCAACACTGCTCCTCAGAAATTACTAAAACACACCAAAAGCAATACCAAACATCTCACATAAGCCCACACCCAATGGTTCCTCAAGAAAAAAGACCATAAGGCAATCATATACTTTACCTAATACTTTTGGCATTGATACTCCATTGTGTGACACTTAGATGTCCCACTCACTAGGTTAGGCAAGAAAAAGGTAATAGTTAGTTGCCTATCTGGAGCCAGGATCTGAAATATCATGCATGCACTCAAGTCACTGAACCCCAGATGTCAATATGATTCTGTCATAGACCATGTGTGTGTAAGTGGCCTGAGGTATACCTCAATGGACTATATAAAATATGCATAATAGATCTCTTGGAATATGTGTCACAGACAGGTATGAGCCATGCATTGAGCAGCATTCACAAAAGATGATGCCACAGCATGAACATAAAATGATTAATTTTAATGATTAGCTTAATTTCTGGTGTTATTCCAGGGGGATCCAATATCTTTCAGCATGGGAGGACATGGTCAGCAGACCACGCTGATTTGCCAAGGATGGGCTGCACCTGTCCCTTCTAGGCTTTCATATATTAGCTATAACTTTATCCACTGCTTAGAGCCTTTTTTAGGTAATGCTAAAAATACAAAACTACCAACTCAGTGAAAAAGTCTCAAAGCAACCTTAAAGAATTATTGCTCAGTGCTAGGAACCTAAACAAAAAAAACTCCACACCCTTCAAACCCTTCTCACTCTGGCGAATGTTTACATCTTTGCTGTGACAGAGACTTGGTTTAAAGCTGTAGAATGTACTCTGACAGTGCAAGGCTACAGTGCCTTCCACACATTTAGACCAACAACAGCACAGATTGGGGCAAAAGGCGGAGGTACTGCAATCTATGTTATCAACAAGCATACCTCCAGGTTGGTTAAACAGGATGATACCATGGAGCTCATCCACATGCAAGTCACCATAGATAAGGTCACTCACCAATTCATGGCTAGCTAAGGTTCATTATCTATGACCCTAGAGTCTCATGACTTTTACCTAAATGTAATAGAGGTGCTCACCATCCAACCAACACTGCATTTATAGGTGACTTTAATTGTCCGTCTATAGACTGGGAAACTTACACTACCTCAAACTCACAGGCACAGTGTTTCCTGGATTTTATTAACACAAACACCCTGGAACAGATAGTGCATGCCCCAACCAGAGGATCAAACATACTGTAACTGGTACAGTACTCATCAACATGGAGAGTGCTGCAGCCCCCCCCCCCCGTTCAAGTCCTCAGTAGTCAGGTTGGAACCAAAGGTGTTTCCTTTGAAGTAAAAATAAACTTGGAAAACCCAGCTAAGCCAGTAACAGTTAAGAACTATTCTAAGACAAACTATGTCCTATTAAGTGACAGTTTGTCAAAATTCAAGGCTCCCCAACTCCAAAAACACAACTAACTATGCAGAAATATTCACAGTGTCCCTGTATAAATGTGAATGGCTGCATAGAGGTTGTCATACCTACTAGAAGTAAACCCAAAACAAGTACTAAAAACAAACTCCACTGGTGGAATCTTCACCTAACCAGGGCATAACATAAAAAAAGAAAAGTCATGGCCAAAAACAGGAAGAGTATCTCCCTTAAAGACAAGTGTTCCCTTATACAGCTAAACAAGAAACTAAGAGGTCTAATAAATACAACATAGCCAACTATGAGATCAGGGTAGCCTTTTAGGTTAAAAGCAATTACAAAGTCTTCTTCAGCTATGTCTATTATCTTAAAAGTAATACACAGCAGTGTGCTGAACTGATGGTGAAGGGTACCACCTTCACTGATCAAGGTGACATAGTGAATCTACTGGCTGATAAATTCATCTCAAAATTCACGCACCACTCTTCCCTAGCTCCACCAGGTGAAATCTCCTCCAGTATATGTCCCCCAACTATTACCAGGGACCAACTGCTGACAGCACTCACTAAAGCCAAACACAACACCTCTGTGGGTCTCAATAACATCCCTCATTGCCTTCTGAACAGTCTAAAACACAACATATCAGGACCTGCTTGAGGTACTCTTCAGCTACAGCCTTGAAACAGGCTACACTCCAAATGAATGGAGGACTGCAACAGTCATTCCACTCCACAAGCATGGACCATCAACCGACCCAGTGAACTACAAACCCATCAGTCTAACTCAAGCCTAATATGCAAAGCCATGGAAAGAATTATCATGGAAATAATAAGCAAGGAAACTGGCAACCTACAGACACTGGACCCATTCCATTTTGGCTTTGTTAAGGAAGGGTTGTGTTTACTTAACCTGTTAGAGTTCTTTGATAGGGTCACCAAGGCAATGGAAAGAGATAAAATAGTGCAGACTGCATACCTTGATCTGGCCAAGTCATTCAGTACAATACTTCACTCAGGCTTGGTAGACAAGGTCTCTGAGCTAGGCACAAATCACTACATAATTCACTGAATTGATAGCTGGCTCACAGACAGGACTCAAGAAATCAGGATCAGTGAGACCAGTGGAATAGCCCAAGTCTCTGTGATGGACCCTGTTCCTGTTTGATATCTACTTCTCGAAAGTCAAGGCTAATGTTCAAGCCATCTGGCTCATCAAGTTCACAAATGACTGTAAACTGGGAGCTATTACAGATTCTCCCAAGACACCAATATCTTGCATGAGGGTTTAACACAGACAAATGACTGTTGCCAAAGCCATGCCTTAAAACTCAATGCCAAAAATTGCATTATAATGCCCTTTGGAAAATTTTCAACCAAACTTAATTACTACATTGATAAAACACCCCTAAGAGGGATCTGGGAACATATATGGACAGCAGTCTGGTCTTTGACCAAAACATAGCTAAGGTAGTAAGAAAATTATTAAATGTCACCCATCTAATATGTAATGGTATGGCATCCAGGTCTAGGGAAGTTATAGTGCTAGTTTACTTGGTCCTCATCACATCTATCATTGAGTACAATGCCCACTTTGGCATGTACCTAACCAGACACTTGCAACAGCTGGAATGCTCACAAAGGTTTTTCAAAAGGAGAATTCAGGGAATTAATACCCTGTCCTTTACTGATTGCCTAATGCTCTGTCTGTGTATTCAGTCTCCTATAGGCTGCTGAGAGGGGATCTTTGCCTGGCTTACAGGGAATCCTCAGACTCAGCCCTGATGGATCTGTTGCACATGCCCAATACAAACAGCACCAGAAGCACTAGATCCAGGGATACTTTGCTTGTGGCATAAACAGAATGTGCTGGGTAGACAGATATGTGTCCAAAAGGATCCCTGTGCTATAGAATAGGCTCTCCATCTGTGTAAAATAAAGTTCATCCCTGACCCTATTCAAACAGAACCTTGACAATTGGATAGGAAATCGTAATTTAAATTTACCCTCAGTCTGGCTCCCATGTCCATTAAGGATGGAGGCTGTCAATAAAAAAGTATTTTCCTAACTAACAACCCCCCCCCCAAAAAAAAATCCCTACTAACATGCCACCCTCATATAGACACCCATGATACTTGAGATGCGTAGCTAGACTTGTAAGGGCCCTAGTGGTCATTAGCTTAGTAACAACCAAGGGCGCCCGCAGGCAGGTGCAAGGGGGTGCACTTGCACCCCCCTGGAATCCACTGACAAGTTAATCTTCTCATTTAAAAAGAAAAAAAATTTTTTTTTTTTTTTTTTTTTTAGGACGTTCTTCTTTAAGAAGCCCAGTCGCAGGCGTGCTGACATCATCGCGTGCAGTTTGCAAGCGGGAACTAAAATCAACAGTTTAGAGGATGCTGTCTGTGATATCATCGTGCGGGAATTGAAACGGTTTACAGGACTTTACTGAAGATGGGGCCCTTCCCTTTGTTAGCGAGCGGGAACTGAAACCGGCGGAAGATGGGACGCTTTAGTGGAGCGGGAACTGAAACGGGCAGCTTTAGTAAGGTAGTGTGTGTGTGTGTGTGTGTGTGTGTGTGTGTGTGTGTGTGTGTGTGTGTGTGTGTGTGTGTGTGTGTGTGTGTGTGTGTGTAGTACCATGCCTGCATGCCTGAATGTATGCATGTGTGAAATGTACATATATTCTGCAGTACCATTTCTCCACAGTTTATTGCACATATTCTGGTTAGTAAAAAAAAAAAAAAAATTAAAGTGAGGTTTACAATTCAAGGGTCCAGCAACTAGCTGTTATCACACTATATAGCTTGCATCAGCCCTTCCACATTCCGAATCAAGTTTTTGTAAAGGTCTGCCTGGATAATGTGAAGGAATACAGATATTCTTGACTTAAAGAAACAAATATGTTGAGATTTTGTGCAGAGTGGACTGAAAAGTGCCCAAATTATGATGCTGAAAATGTGTTGCATAGATTATGATGCTGCAGTAAAGTTATTCTTTCAGTTTTAGTTTGTCCTAAGGTTATCAGTGCAGCTGCTGCTGTGATGAACTTGCAATTGCATTTGTTTTATTATGTCAGGGGGTTATGCTTATAATTTTTTGCTGATATTTCCTCATTATAACCTTGTAAATGTGATTTTTCCCTCCTGACAAATTGTTTAGTATTCCTGTTTCAATTGCTAATGCTGCTACAACAACTCTTTGTCCTGCAGTCTGTTTTCTGGCTAGGCTGCCTTCTCTGCATATTTGCTCTGTGTTTGTTTACTTTAGTCTACTTTAACCTCCATTATATTCCCATATCTAACATCCAGGTAGGTGACTTTGTGATGTTCCAGACTGTGCCTAGGGTGTATGTCCGTGTGTGTGTCCGTGTGTGTGCGTGTGTGTGTCAGTCCCTGTGCTGGATTTAGCCATGGCTTCTTGTTCCGGGGCACCAGGAGAACTAGGTACAGCACTGCTCTCATGAGTAGGCTAAGGTTACAATGATTTATGTGGGGTTTGACTAAGTGATGCTTAGTATCAAGACCCATGGAACTGTTGCTTCTGGTTTTGGCAAAGGCTGGTATAACCTGAATACAGTTAATTTTGTTGGGGAGGGATGTATTTTGGGATAGGGAGTACATTTATTTGTAAAGCTGAAGCAGAATGTTTCCATGAGTATACAAGCAGTGGATACAGGGTCAGTGTCTTCCTATTCATCATGTGTACATCATCATCCTCTGAGCCCTGCATGCTAAACGTTCATCATCTTCATCAATTCAAAGATGACTTTATGGCAACAGCTTTCACTTAAAAACATGGGATGGCAAGTACGAATCAGGAGTTTGTTATAGAGTTACTTATCTGGATAAACTAGTTAGGCACATCTGTCCCTTTTCAGGTCCACTAGCTGGTTAAGTGTCTTGTTCAGAGCAGTCAAATGGAAACTGACAGAATCAAACTCAGGACCACAGGATGAAACATATTTATCAACCCATAGCCTTAATCCTCTACGCTAAACTTCAAATGAATTTTACTTATTTGTTACCTGAAGTCTAATTTAAAAATGCTTCCATGTTGAGTGTTTATGAAAAAGTAAGTGACTAAAGTCGTCACATTTTGAGTTGCATCATGAGTTGCATTTCTTAGGAAGTCCATACTTGCTAAAAAATGGACAGTAATTTACACCTCAGCTGCTCTGATGAGAGAAAATGTGTAAAGCTATGTCTGTATATTAGTAAATATGTGCTATTTTTTTTCTCCCATGTCCTTGTCATGAGTATAGGATATATGTATATGTACATCATTATATGGATCTACTTTGATACATCGAAAAACCACTTAATCGAAACTCACTTTCCCATTCCCAGTTCAGCAAAACTTCGCTTTAATGAAAGCACAGATGTCTGACATCCTTTGCCTGAGAAAAGAGCCACTTGGCCACCATTGTGAACTTTGCCCTTTCTGCAATGAAGTGCGATCTCAGAATTGGAATATTTTATTGGGGGGGTTGAACCCCCTCCCCACTTTGGTAGGTTTAGTTTTGGTCCATGTGGGTTTTTTTGTCATGGTGGCCAAGTGGTTCCTTTCTCAGGGAAAGGATGCCGGCAGTCAGTGCTTTCCTTAAAGTGAGGTTTGTCTGAACTGGGAATGCGATTAAGTGGTTTATCAATGGATCAAAGTAGATTCCATTAAATATGTGTATTTACTACTAAATGCATGATAGCTATGTCTTTTCTTGCTATTTTGTAATACTACTACCTAAGAAAGGAACTAACATTGTACACAGTACACAGTTATACATATTTTTACTATTATTAAAATACTTGCAGTTGCACTTGCTTTTCAATTGCACTGCCTGCAACCTTATTCAATCAATTTCCAACCTTTGCAATCAGAACTCAGTACCCATATCATTAGAACCGTCATTTTAACAACATGCAAAATCTCTCTAACTTCCAAATAAAAGCTTTTATTAATACTCTACACAGGTGCAGCTGGGACATCCTTAAAAACACTATAACTAGATGCTGACATAGAATGTAACAAGCTCTATCTCTATATCCTTAATAAACATATCCCACTCAGAACAAAAACAGTACAAGCCAACTCTACTTCATAGCTAACTAAAAACTTAAAATATCCATGCAGAGATAAAGCCTAGAAAACTTGGATACAGAATAAAGAATCAGCTGACCTACATTTCGGATGCTTAGAAAATGAGCTAAATACAGTATTAAATATGGTAAGAAATCACTCTTCTGAGCCTTCCTTTTTTAAACTAGTCTCCTCATTGACCATCAAAAATAATCTCTGTAGTCTAAAATGTACTACTGCTACATCCTCTGACCAGCTATCTTATGAATGCATCAAAACAGCAGCAGATGTACCGGCTTACCCCACGTCTATTCTCATAAATAGCTCTATCAAAAAAAAAATAAGAATCTATGTATCAAAATCCTGAGAAAAAAATCTATGAGCTTACCTGTACATAATCTTCCACTAACCTGATACACTACAGGCCCCTAGCATTGTTATCTCCACTATGAGAAGTCCTGGAAACATGCATTCATTCACAGCTTCTGAAATGTGTTAGACTGCAATTTCTTCTGTCTAACACAGCCATAACGCTGCTTCTGCCCTTCCGAGTTTTACTGCCACAGTCAGTCAAAACAGAAACTCAGGCACTCTGGACTCTGCTCTATTCCTTTACGTGTCAAAGGCTATTGACATTTGTTTGCCACCAAAAACTGATATATGAACTTTCCTTCTATGGCCTCTCAAAGTCCTTCAGTGGCTCAAGGGTTATCTGTCTCACAGGGAAATTGTAGTGGAAATTGTGCTGTATTCCAAGAAATGCATTGTAAATTCATGAAAAGGAGTAGAAATACATATGTTTAAAATAAACACCCAAGATAGTACTTACTAATAAGAAATATTTATTTGAAGCTCTCCTGTATGACAATAAATCCCCCCCCCCCCATTATTGGCTTCATCCAGGTTTTGTGCTAAGGTTGAGAGCTATGGAAAGAACTGAATTCACTGAATATGTTTGGGGTCTGTATTCACCCAGTATTGGCTTTGTTCAGGTATTTATTGGCTTCATCCAGGTTTTGTGCTAAGGTTGAGAGCTACGGTAAGAACTGAATTCACTGAATATGTTTGGGGGCTATATTCCCCCATTACTGGCTTTGTCCATGTGTTTTTTGCTAAGAGGTTGAGAGCTATGGTGAGAACTGAATTCACTGAATGTTTGGGGGCTGTATTCACCCATTATTGGCTTTGTTCAGGTATTTTGTGCTAAGAGGTTGACAGCTGTGCTATGGTGAGAACTGAATTCACTAAATGGTAGCCATTTAAGTTTCAGTCTTCCTCTTTCACAAAACAGCTGATTTGTGTAGTGGTATGTTGCTCTGACTGTTTTGCACAGGGTCCCCTGGGTTCAAGACGTGGCAGTGAAATGTATGGTGGTAATGCAGCATTTTATTCTAGCAACTTTCCAACATTATACAAGCAATGTTTAAAATGTGTCCCTGGTTTTTGGCCTTTTGTCCCCCCCCCCCAATAAATTTTGGCTTTTTCCAGATTTCTTGTGCTGCAAAGTTCAGAGATACAGCTGAGTGTCGAGTAGATTTTACGAGCTGAGAGCTGCAGGCGAGCAAAAGTTTAGTGCTGCTTATGTTTAGTCTGTTTGCATTGTTAATAGCACAACAGATAGTGTACTTGCTTTTGATGCTGAAGGCTGTGGGCTCTACTCCCACAGTAGGTAGATGCATTGCTGATACTGTGCTGTGTTTTAAAGGGGGTGGATGCTGCAGTCCTTTTGGTAAAGATACCTAGTAACTATGAACCTGTTATCAGTTTGCTATCCATTCCCTATTGCAGTATTACTAGCTTATCATTTTTTATTGCATGCAACAAAGGCAATTTATTCTTCAAGGGTAACAGGCACTTTATTTGTAGATTAAACAATGACATATAAAGTTGTTTGCTAGCAGCAACCTCTTTATTAGTTACAAATTTCTTTAATGTGGATTTTACTACTTCAGAGATTGTGCATATTTTTTACTGATACTGGTGGACTATAGAAGGTTGAGTAGACTTTTTATGATGGAAATGTTCTGAATTGGGCAGTTTTGTCATTGGTGTATGCATTTTGTTTCATTGTTTACTGGAAAAATGTCCAAAACAATAAATTTAAAATGCCCTCTAACAACTGTAGTGTATTGTATTGTACAAGGAATATAATGTAATACAGTCAGGAAGGTGTATCAAAGAGCATGTGTATGTTATGTTCGAGGGGCCTATGATTTTGAAGACAGCCCAGAGTTAATATTTATCTGCCACTGGCAAAATGTATTTTCTTTGAATGTGGGTTTCAATGCTGTTTCAAGGGCAGAGAAGTTTTAATGTTAGTCTATTTTCATTGTGAGACTGCATTGCTTTTTTAACAGATATGTATTAGGGTTTGTGCTGTAAAATGCAAAATAAAACTTTCAAATGAAATCCTAAATCATCACAGAAGTAAAGCAGTATGCACATTACTGTGTTTATGGTAAATGGGGCAAAATAACCAAGGAATGGGACATTGGAATGGATGCAGGGGCTCCATTTGACCATGATTTTGTGAGGGTAGCAAACAGCCCGATTGAACTATACCTCTCAGTTGTCCATATCTTTGCAGAATTAATAGATATTTGCTTCTTATTTTTGGTTTGTTCCTCATAAAATTTGTGGTTTTCTAGCAAATCATTTAGGAATGAAGTCACTAAATGACACATTGAGTTTCAGACATCATAACCTTCAGAAAAATGCATGCTAATGCAAGACTCTTAAGTTTATACAACAGCAATTTTTAGTAGTGTTTGTATGTTCCCCCAATATATTTGGCCTTGTCCAGATTTCCTGCATTAATAGGTTGAGAGGTACGTGCAAATCACTTTGTAGATTAGGAATATCCAAACCCCTCAATTGTCCCCAATTTTGGCTCAAAATGTTGCTCTCCTCTAATAATCCCTCCTCCAAAATGGCAATTTTGGAAGAAAATGTGGAGGGTTTACAATTATATATAACTGTAATGATCAGAGTTATAGATTACTTTTATTTCAGAAATGCATGTAGATGCTCTTATTCTGTTAGCTGCTCAAGTTTATGTTAATACTAAAAAGGTGTCCCTTTTTTGACAGGTATTTTTGCATCACATTTTGGTCCATTTTTCATAAACTTGTGGTTTTCTGGCAAATTAGTGGCAAGTCATTAAAGATTGAAGTTAGAAAATAATGGCAGACATTTGTTTCAGATTTTATACCCTTCAGAAAATTTGTACTAATGCAAGATCTACTACTGTACTATTATCTAAGTTAATAAGAGCAATAGTTAAACATTGGCCTTATTTTTGGGCCTGTGTCCCACTTCTAGTTCTATGTATGGCTTTGTCCAGATTTCTTGCTCTGAAGTTGAGAGGTATGAGTGTCAGAGCCATCACTGTGACATTTCAAATTATGGCATACTTATTGCACCCCACCCCCCATTGTAGTGGCTCTGGATGTGTCCAAGGAAGGCAAGGAACAGTTGTGCAGTGTAAGTGTGCAGAGTATTCCCTCATCCAAGGTGGATCACAAATATGACCGTGGCTTTTCATCTGTCCTTGATTTTGCAGAATGTTCTGGTTTTCTATCAGATTTTTATACTGTTGATTTATGCTTCTTATTATTCAGGAACTGCATGCTGTCACAGTGCCCTGTTGCTCTGTTTAAGTAGCCATGGTTTAATGAACATCAGGTAAGCTTGTCGGAGATTCTAAGATGCAAGTAAGCTTTAGTAAGCATATTGTTAAAGAATTACCAGCATTGAAAGCCTTTTTGTTGTTGCCATGCAGAGAATATTTACATAACTAGATAATGTATAAGCCTTGGCTATTGAAATGCATATGACAGTATTTGTAATAAAAGGACAGGATTACAGTATTTTCAGAAGCTCATTACATTTTATTGGAGACCAGTGTATTATAGCAGTGTCTCTGTGTTAGTACACTTGTAGTTGGGTGGCTTTAATGGTATATGGTAAATAAGCATTGCTACCTTACTTAAAAGCCAAGCCCTGCAACAACTAGTTAAGCTCCACTTTGAAGTCAAAACACAACAGCTCTGGTGGGTAAATGTACTCTGTAGTAATCAAAAAGGCAAATGTTTGAAATAACTACAGTTTATGTGCAAACACAATAGGTAGTGATGAAACAATGCTCTGCTAAAAATGCTTTAATGCTCCACATTGCTGAGCTTCAGATCACAGTTATCACTGGCTACCAGGATTTCACCCACTTCAGATCAAGCACGGTGCCATTCAGTGCAACCTTCCCAGAACGAATTCAAGTTTGACCAGAATTATTTGGGGTGTGTGTGTGTATACAAGAGGGAGGTAGCATACCCTCAGCTGTCCAGGTTTTTGCATAATGTCCAGATTTTTGCCCCATATTCCTCCTAAAAGGATTGCAGTTGCTAGATAATGAGACATTTCAGTTTTAGATGTCATATTTAGAAAAATGCATACTAACACAAATCCTGTTACTCTTGCAATTTTCTAAGTTTGAGAGCCATATTTATAATTTGTCCCTATTTATTTTAGGCTTTGTCCAGATTTCTTGCACTAAGGTTGAGGCCTTGATGGGTGTGGTATGTTTGTGAGAGAGAGAAAGTGAAATGCCCAAGTTAGAGTTAGCAGGTGGAATTCAAGTGCATTTTCAAGGAACTGCGAGTTTTAAGGGAAGCAAAGTTTATTGCTGCTCATGCCAAGTCTATTTACAACGTGCAACTGTTTTATTTAGCAAATGGTATCTCTATTGTGGTATAAAGTTTTAAAGCTATGTTAGTAGCACCACAAGTAGAATACTTGCATCTTAATGTAGAGGCTTGAGGTTCTATTCCTACAGCACGTACATTTGTATGCTGCAGTCCTGAGGATGTCCTCCTTTGGATGAGATGCCTAATAACTGTGAACCTGTTTTTCAGCTTGCCATCCATTTTCTATTGCAATATACCAGCTTACCATTTTTTTAATTTAACATAGGCAATTTATTCTTTGACGGCAGCAGGCACTGAATTTGTAGATGAAACACTGAAATATACAGTTTTCTAGCAACAACATCATTATTTTCATATATCTTTAATGTGGAATTATTCAGATTACTTTTACTTCGGCAGAGACACTCAAAAGTGCTGCTGTATAATACAAGGGATATAATTCAATTATATATTATAATTAATACAATCAGGTAAATCGAAACTTTTGCATGGCCCTAACAGTGTGCAAGGAGCCTATTGCTTGAAAACAGTTCAAAGGTAAATAACCTGCCACTGGCCAGATGCATTTTCTTTGAATGTGGGTTTCAATGCTGTTTCATTGAATGTGAGTTTCAAAAGTAGAGAAGCTTTAATGCCAAGTCTGTTTTCATTGTAAGACTATTGCTTTGTTTAGGTTTAGTAAATGTCTCAGTGTTTCGGCTATAATATTTGAAATAAAAGTTGTAAATTAAATCCAACTGCCTGTAATCATTGTAGAACTAAAGCATAAAACAGTATGCACACAGAGATTTGAACATTGTCTACGGCAAATGGGGAGAAATAGCCAAGTAATGGGACACTGGAATGGCTGTGTGGGCGGGGCTTGGGGTGGGTGGACTTGGGCGGGGCTGTGTTGGCAGGGGGCGGGGAGAGCCATGTGGGTGGGGCTCTGAGTTTGCACCCCCCTGCAAAAAATCCTGCGGGCTCCCTTGGTAACAACCTATGAACCTGTGAACCTATGAAGTTTGGGGATTTACTGTTGGATTCAAACAACAGTACCACCTTTGATTAGTTAGATTTTGGTCAGTCAAGCTGGACTTATGCTGGTAAAACAGAATCAAGCAAAACTATGCAACTAAACATCCTAATGAATTGCAAAGGAAGGTACAAGTCTTTGCAAAAAAAAAAAAAATGTTTCTGGTAAGGTGTTATTTTTATTTATTTATTTTTATTTTACATTTGTTAACCGGGATAGTCCGACTGGACACAGGTCCATTTTCAGTGGAGGCCCAGGGAGAAAAGCTCCACATGTGGATAGTTACATAAGAGTTAAACAGTAGCAGTTTTATACAGTCACATATAGATACCAGTACAGAATTATAGGATTATATACATACTTGGAATACATACATACTTAAACTTAACATTGTAGTTTTCTTGTTCGAACTTAGACATTTTTAGTGGTACAAGGCTGAAAAAGGTAGCATGTCATTCAGTAGTACAATACATATGAGAATGAGACTAAGTCTGAAACACTGACTATTTTACAGATAGCCAGGTAGTGAAGAGAGTGGTAAGCTGGTTAGTCAGGGTTGGTACAGGGGCACAGCCAGTGACTTTTTAGGAATTTTTTGAGAGATGTTTTAAATTGGTTAATAGTCTGGTTTGCTGTAAGTTCGGCAGGGAGACGATTCCAGATTGTTCCAACAGAGTTGCAAAACAATGAGTCACCTGCTGAGTTTTTAGATTTAACAGTTTGTGCCAGTATTTTGTCAGACGACTGGAAAGTTTTTAGGTTACTGTAAGGGGTAATTATATTTTTGAGTATGGGTGTGCTTTCGGGCTGATGGAGGACTTTGTGGGCTATTATTAATTGATTATACTGGATTTGAGAGGGAAACTCTAGCCAGCCTAGAGATTGTAGGTTAATACAGTGGCGGGTTCTATATGCTGAGCCTGTGGCAAATCTGGCTATGGTGTTGTAGCAGCTATTGAGTTTATTAAGTTCAGATTTACTCAGGTTTGTATAGATTGGAGAGGCATAAAGAAGGGTTGAAAGTAAATGTGTTCGGGCAATAACTTTCCTAGCAGTTGGGGTTAGAAATGCCTTAATTCTATATAGAGATCCAAGCTTTTTGTTGACTGTTTTAATGGTTTTGTTGATGTGAACGTCAAACTTAAGGTTATTGTCAACAATTACACCTAATAGTTTTGTATTACTTTCTGGGGAAATTATTGTGCCATTATTAGATGTTATGGTAAATGATGGGAGTGTAGCTTTCCGGGTGGGGGTGAAGAGTAGCAGTTTTGTTTTATTTGGATTCAATAGAAGACGCCTGTCAGTGAGCCAGTTTTCTACTACATTGAAAGTATTTTGGGTTAAGGTCTGCAGGTCTAATGGGGAGGTGGCAGAACAGATTAGGGCAGAGTCATCTGCATATTGAATGCAGGTTACTTTGGGGATGACTGTAAGAAGATCATTAATGAAGATGGAAAATAGGAGAGGTCCTAGTACAGACCCTTGAGGAACTCCAAGGGTGACTGGCAGTAGGGAAGAAAGGCTATCCTTCCATAGCACAGCTTGTTGTCTGCCACTTAGGTAGGACTGAAACCACCGTATTGCCAGGCTGTCTATGGCAAGAGGTTTTAGTGTTTGAATGAGTAGCTGGTGGTTTACCATATCAAATGCCTTAGATAGGTCAAGAAAGACAGCAGAGGAGGGCGTATTATTATTACGGATTTGATTTATTGTCTGAGAGAAGGGTAGAGGGGCTTTGGTGGTACTATGGTGGGGTCTAAATCCATGCTGGGACGGAGCTAGGAGATTGTGCAAATTGAAGTATTGAAGGAATGAACATGTTGAATGAACATGTTATTGAACATGTTTGCATACTTTATGGGACAGCAATGCTGGAGACCTGGTTTGAGTCTCTGCTCCCACCTTCATACAATGTTTATCTTTAGCAAGTTTCTTAATTTCCTTGAGCTTGCTGATCTGTTTTAGTTAGCTACCTGGTAAACAGACTGCCAGAATAAAGTGAAAGAGATGTTCTGCACCTGTGTAATTAATCTGGTTTTACAGCTTATCCAGTAAAATGGATCAAGTACCCTCATACAGAATTGCATTTTATGTTTCTATAAGTCACAACAAAAAAATTGGGCAACACCATTTCTAGCCCATTTGTCAGCCAAAAAAAAAAACAAAAAAAAACAAGCACTTCAGCAGTATTTTTTTAGGTCCTTTAGGTTTATGTATTGTTTGCTATACTTTTTTCTTACTCACTTTAGAAGTCTGCCTAGCAAACTGTGTCCACATCCAGAGTCTGATCACTGTAGATATGTTGCATTCCAGCCTGAACCCTGGCAGAAATAAATGGTGCTAAGAACTACTAAGAACCACTTTGCATGAAAAGCAACAATATGGAGGCTACCCCCAGAGATATGGCATATCATTATCACTAGGTATTATGCCACACTCTCAGCCATACACTTGACCTAATGCTTCAGAATTCTTCTTCTTTCGGATTTTCCCAGTTAGGGGTCACCACAGTGGATCACCTGTCCCCTCATGATTGGCAGTGGAGTTTTACGGTGTCGAATTGCCAGCCCGGCACCCAACCTTCCACAGAAGACACATACATGCACACACTCACTCATGCCTAGGGCCAACTTAGAGTATCCAGTCCACCTACAGCATGTCTTTGGGATGTGGGAGGAAACCGGAGCACCCAGAGGAAACCCACGCAACCACAGGGAGGACATGCAGACTCTGCACAGAAGGCACCCCATCGAGGATCGAACCGGAGAACCTCTTGCTGTGAGGCAGAAATGCTAACCGCTGCACCACCATGGCTGCCTGACCTAATGCTTCAGAATAAAACAAAGAATTCTCTTCAGAAGAGTGGCTCTCCTTTTGGGTACAAGATGGAAAAGGTAAAAAAATAATAAAAGGTACTCATCAAATTAGTATAAGGTCTCTAATTTGTGGAAGACTTGAATTTAAGTCCAAAATGAAAGGAGGGGTTGCTTTGTTGTTCTAACTCTGTAACAACACTTTAAAAACTGTTTTCAGATATGTAAATCATTTAGATGCATAGGTAAGGATTTAAGTTTGTCAGTATCTCAGATGCCAAAAGAGGGACATCTCACTGGAATATGAAATTTTGCAGGACTTAATTACCAAAATGAAGAGCTGTAGTATTTATTTTATTCTATGGTTTCATACCATATCAGGGTATTTCAGATATTATATTAGAGTTTTGTGAATTATTTAAATTAAAATTTGAGAACATCTCCATAAGATATCATGATATTAACCACTTTCATGTTTGTTACAGGATATAACTGTCTAACATTGAATTGTGCTGTGAAGAGAGGTATGCAGTATAGGTTCATAGAGGGTTACTAGGTTAACAGCTCTAGAGCCCTTACAAGCCTAGCCATATTTAAGTTGCACCAATTGTCAGTGGTTAGGTGAGTGAAGTTCGCAGTGGTAAGAGTCCATGGTAATTAATGCCAAATGCCTCTGTCCATGAGGGGCATGGGCACCACCCCAGTAGTGAATTTGTGGCCACCCATCCATTGATCTATGTTGCGTTTGAAGAGGGTCAGGGAGAGGCTCTGTTTCAAATGAATTGAAATCTTGTGCCAGAGAAATGGCAGTCTCTGGGAGATGTATCTATCTCTCCAGCATGATTTGTTCATGTCAGAGGCTAGGTTAAAATCCCCTGGAACGAGTGACCCTTGTGCAGTTTGATTTATGAATGTGTAGCATTTCCATCAGGGCTGGGTCAGAGACTGTCCTGTAATCCAGGCACAGGTCACTCCTTAGCAGCTGTAGGAGAGCTGTAGGAGACAGAATACAGTGACAGGGCTTTCAGTCTTTCCGCTTAAGACTTGTTTTGTGTACCCTGCATTTTCTTGGTGAGAAACCTCTGTGGTCTCTCCAGCTGTAGTAGGTATCTGATGAGGTACATGCAAAAGGGAGCATTGTACTCAATTATTGGTCTGATAAAGGCTGAGTATAATGGAATTATAACATCCCTTATATCTAGATGTGAGGCCTTTACTTATGAGGTGTGCCACACAGAACAATTTCCTTACCACTGTGGATACGTGGTGGTCGAAGTTCAGATTGCCATCGACCTGAGTACCCAGATCACATACTACTGGGTCTACACTTAGGGGGCTGCTGTCTGTAATGTAATTATCAGAGTTGTCAGCTTTCCTGAAGGGAATAATAATAATGCAAGTCTTTTGCATTTAGCTTTAATCTGTGGCTTTGGCACCAATCATTTGTCTGTGTTAACCCTTTCTGTAGTATATTAACATCACTGGGGGACTCAATGATTTCTCCCAATTTGCAATCGTAAGCGAACTTGGTCAGCCACAGACTGTCCACATTTGCTTTGACTTCTGAGAAATAAATTCCTAACAGTAAAGGGTCCAGCACAGAACCCTGTGGTATGCCACTGGTGACTGGTCATTTGCTAGAGGTGAAGTCACCCACTTTGACATAATGTTTCCCGTCAGTGAGCTAATGGCTACCCATCTAGTGATGTAGGGGTTAATTCCCAATTGGGAGAGTTTCTGTATAATATCTGCATGGGGGATTGTGTCAAATGTCTTGACTAGGTCAAGGTGGGTGGTATGCACTGTCTTTCCCTCATCCGGGGCCCTGGTGACTTTTTCAGAAAAGTGAACCAGCTTTAAAAGACATGATCTACCCTTAACGCACCCGATCTGGGTTGGGTCCAGAGTCTGGAGATTAGCTATGTCCTGGTTGATAAGGTCCATAATGATTATTTTGATGGCCTTGCAAATGAGGCTAGTTAAGCTTATGTGTCTATAATTCACAGGGTCAATTGATTGTCCCCTTTTGTGCAGAGGGACTGTTGCTGTCCTCTGTTCTGCAAGAACATAGCCAGTTCACAGACTGTGGTTAAACAGGGATCCAAGAGGATCTGCTAGGTCATGTTTTAAGTTGTTTAAAAGGCAACCTGATATGTTGTCCTGTCCCATTGATGATGATCCCTTGTTTTGGCACAGAGATGACCTGCTGTATTGAGATAATAGGCTAAGGAATGGTGGCAGGTATCCTTTGGGGATGACAGTTGGAGACAGTGGGGTGAAGTTTGCTGCAAATCTGTCAGCTAGCAGGTTGGCTATTACTTTCAGATGTGTATGGGTGATACCATCCACAACCAGTTCAGCACTTAGTTGGATATTCCTTTTTAGATTTCAGATGTAGTTAAAAAATGCCTTGTGATTATCCTTAGATAGGGAGGCTATCTTTGCTTCATAATTATAGCTTTGCAGGACTTGACAAGATCTCTCATTTGTTTGTTTAAGCTAGAGAGGGATTTCTTCCTCTGCTGAGTTAGTTCCCTCTTGTTCTTGGACATTAGTTTCTTTCTCTTGTTGTATAGTCTGTTTATATTAGGGCTCCACCAGGGTGGCTTGTTTTTCAGTAAGACCTGATTTTAATCCAGTCAGGTACAGCCAGTTCTATACAACTGCTTAAGTAGTTGTGCAGGGCATTGGTGTACACCTCTGCATAGGAATCTGTGTTATCTGTGTTTAAGAGGACTTTTGAAACTTCTTATAACATCATTTAGTAGGAGATAATTTGACTTGGAAAAACTCTTAAGCATTTTTGAGCTTGACAGAGTATCTGGCCTTATAATTACATCGAACAAGACTGATTTATGGGCTGATCTTATCAGGGAGGACAACACATGGAGGGAGGTGCAATGCTCACCAATGTTAGCGAGTACTATGTCCAGGACATTTGAGCCACTTGCGGGAGTGCTGGCTAGCTGCTTCAGAGCATTTGCATGGACAAAGTTCAAAAACCTCTGAGCAAGCATGTTTGTAGTCATGTATGTTTTCCAGTCGATGGTGGGATAATTAAAATTACCCATGAATAAGGAGATGGGCTGTATGACAATTGACTCCAGTAAGTCTGGGTATGTGGTATGCTTTCCCTGGTTCATGGTGGGGGACCTATAACTGGCTATGATGTGGTACAGGATTTTGCCTATAGTTAATTGGACAAGGAGTAGCTCAAGAGAGTCATACTGTTTGACCAGTCTCGAGATGTACTTGTCCTTAATAAAGATGCATACACCTCCTCCTTTGGCTCTCTCATGCTCAGTTTGTGGTCTGAACATATGAAAGGCATTGTAGCCTTGCACGGCCAAGGTGATTTCTGTGGCTTTGAATCATGTCTTGATGACTGCAAGGTGAGGACTACTTCCAGGAAGAGCAGTTTCTTGTTTAGACTCCTAACATTAAGCAGTAGTACCTTGAATTTATTTAGAAAGGAATTTGTCACATTGGGAGATTGGTTATTTTGACTCTGCCTAAAAGTGGCACAATAGGGGTAGCTAATGCTTTTGCCTGTATTCGAAAGCCTAGATGAGACAGGTGCAGACCATCTCTGGCAAAGGAGCGTGGCCTGTTGACCATGTCTTCCCAGGCTGACAGATATTGGATCTCCTTGGATTGACACCAGAAGCTAAGCCAATTGTTAAAGTCAATCAGTTTTTGTTTGTATTATGGTATCATCCTTGGAGAAGGTAGAATACTTCTTAAGGCTAGGCTTATACCTGCCTGTGACACATAATCTGAGAGCTCAGTCATGTCTGTCTTCATATATTCTGGAGAGGTATGTCTCAAGTCATTCACCCCATCATGGACTACTGGTACTTGTTGTTGAGTGACATGAATGCTTGAGTGACTTGACAGATCCTGCCACTTGACAGGCAGCTAACTTTAACCCACTCCTTATCCAGCCTGGTGAGGGGAACATCTGTATGTCTCACTATGGAGTCTCCTATGGTCAGTACATTAGGTTTTGTGGTGTTACACCTTATGGGCTTATTTGTTGAGACACTGATGCATTTGTTATTATGTGTTGTGGTTGTTTTTTGCATTGTTGTGTGGGTAAGTGGTTTGTTTGGGAGGCCTCTGATCTTTTGGTATGTTACTAGTGTGTAGCTCTTCATATGCAGGTTTATGTGTTGTGCCCTTATTTAGTGTGGGAGTGATGTGTGTGTGTGCTGACAACCTGTTTGGCATTTGATTTGACCTTATGTCAGAGTCTTGCCTCCAATTTCATAGTGTAGCTACATCTCTTACATAAAGTTTTCATTTGTTTCAGGAGTAAGTGGTTGTCAGTATACATGAGACACTTGCTACATTGCTTCAGGATGCTCATGTCCATCAGGCTGGCCATATAGATGACATTGCCTCAGGATACCCATGTCCATCAGGCTGGCCATATAGATGATGGGACACTGCCTGTCCATGATAGCAAATTCTTACTGTATGTTTTATTAGGGAAGGGAATGAGTTAATTTGACAGGACTTTGCTGGTAGGTCAGCGACTACAAGAGGGACGTATACTTTGTGTAGGCTAAGGTTGATAAATAAAGCAATGTTGCTCAGTGTGCAACTGAGTTTGCTCCTAGAGCAGCAGAACAGTCTGGAAGGGTTTCACTGAAAGCTGTTTAGGGAATAACTGAGCTTCAAGGCTTTTATGTCTATACAGTGCACTGCTAACCAGATATAATGTAATACAGTGTGATTAACTACTTAAAGCAGCATTAGCCAGTACATTTTTTATATAAAGTGCAGAAAAACAGCAAATAACTTAATAAACTGCTAAAATACAGTCACAATTTATAAGCGGAATACAACAAAATACTTATTTTTGTCTTTTCAGTAATGGATTGCTCCAGGTGAAAGGAGATCCTCATCAATTTGTAGCGAAGTCAGCAAACAAGTAGCTCTGTGCATCTATGCCAAAGCCCATGCACATGCAAGGCTTAAATACGAAAAAAGAGAAACAAGTTTTAAGCTAACTACCAATCAGGAATGCACACAATAAGGCTTCCATCAGCAATCCCCAACTCAGACAAGTTAGTTCAGCACACTTCTGCCACAAGGGTGCAGGAAAAAAAACTTAATGTAGAATAGTTGGTTTGGAGCCCAAGTGTAACAAGACCCAACAAACTACCTACAACACCCCTACAACTATCTGATACAATACAATACAGTTCAATTAACTACTTAAAGCAGCAGTAGACAGTACAGTTTTTTTTATATAAAGTGCAGAAAGAACAGCAAATAACATAAGAAACTGTTGCATCTGTTAAGTGGATCTATTCATCCATTCACAACACTTTTTTCCCATTTTTGCACATGGGGTCGGGGTGTCACTTCAACAGTGACAATCATCTAGAGCCTAAGTTTATACTGTTGCATGGCTAGCCCTGCTGCTATTGTTCTCCCACACCACACAAACTCACATGCCAGCTCATATCTATTGCCAGTTTAGAGTGCCCAATCCACCCACTGCATGCCTTTGGAATGAGGGAGGAAACCAGAGCACCCAGAGGAAATCCATGCTAATGCAGGGAGGACATGCAAACTCCACATAGAAGGCACCCCAACTGAGAATTGAATTGAGGAATCTCTTCCTGTGAGGCTACTATACTATCTGCTGATTCACTGTGCTTTTCTGTTAAGTAGATCTATTCTGGAAAATAAGAAGGATCAAATACTGAATTCAGCTGTTGCTGGGTAGGTCAAATGGTAAATTAGCATGTCTAAAACAAATTAGAACTTCAGCATGACATATATCCTAAAAATCCAATTAACATGTAATCTTGCAGAGTATTTTTTCCCTTACATCCTTCAAATAAACATTAGTATACATACTCCATACTCCATCAATATTTTCAGGATCCACAACCATAGCTTATTCAGTAGTTTACGGATCCTGTTACCACCACATTAAGAAACCTGGCTCTAATGCTCTCCTTCCAGATCTTCATAGAGGAATGTGATTATTAATAGATGGCACGATTATCTGCCCATCACCCTGGCCAAATGCAGGCTGAATATATGACTGAGTAAACATTTAGTACTACATGTATGTGTATTCACATAGCTCAGTCTGGAACTAGCCATAGAGCAGAGCAGATCAGACGATTGTACCAGGAACTAGCTGTAGCTGAATCTCACTAGTATGTGGGGAGCAGGTGGTGACCAGTCATAACTGTATTACAAAACAAAGCAAGATGTTAAACCAAAAGGCCAGACTGCATTATTTATTTATTTATTTATTTATTTATCATTTATTAACTGGGAAAGTCTAACTTGGAACAAAGCCAATTTTCAGAGGAGGCCTGGGGAGAAAAGCTCCAGATGGACGTCTTTCTAAATTTAGTTTAACAACTCTATTTTAGTTGTGTGATATGCTTTTCAGGTGTTTCCCCAGAGTCTGTATAGACAGACATGTAGTACACATCTCATTCAGTATTTGCTCACACAATGCCAGATGTCATAAATGCAAGTTCTAGCACTTTTGCAAAGTGTTTTGTAGGATGTTCCTCCTCCATGTTGTATTTGATTACTAAAGATGTACCGTGGATTTTTGAGGTATCGATACAAAGGCCTTCCTTACAAATAAAAATTACTGTTTTCCCAAAGGAAAGAAATGGATTTTATCTTGAACATAGGCAGAAGAAATGACACTGACAAAAAAGCTCACTTTGTGGATGAAGGGGGTACATTCCAGATGCTTAGTGACCAACAGTTAAAATAAAAGTGAGGTAGGATAGTTAGCATACACAGACAAATGCAAGACACTTAATTATGTAGTTATACTGTGATAATAGCTAAACACTTAGACACAGGGTTAGAATGGTTATTTTAACAGCAGAGGGATTCTCTCAAGTGTATAACCAGGCATAACCCTTTAAAGAAAACCCTTATCCTTTGCAAGTCATTAAGGTTTTATGTAAATAAAAATGGTGAAACGCCTAAATTACACCAAAGACATGGGGCGTACTGTTTTGAGGAAAGCAAGTTTAACAGGATAATATTGCTGCTATTTTCTCTCTGCTTATGCTCAGGGAGTGTATATTATATGAAGGATGGATATTTAACACTGGAATAAAAAACACCTAAATGTGATGTCACTTCAGTTTGCTTATTTTCATTTAAATGAATACATTATGATCAGTATTTAATCTCATTGGATGGAATAGTTTCAACTACATCAGAAGTAAACTCAGGCCACTCAGTGTGTGAGGCATTGCGTTTCTAAGAACAACCCACTTTGTTCTGGGATATGGTAGACTGGATCTCTGTAGAGACATGGTCGCTGCAGAATCTTATTTTGTGCATACAGATACTTTACACGATAAATGTTTTTATTTATAACATTGAAGCTGTTAGCTAGATCACACCATATTACTTTGCAGTAGAACAGATTGACATAGAATGCATGTCTCACTGAAGGTAAACAAGGGAGAAAAACAAAATGCCACTTTCCCCGACACTACATTGCTCCCTAAATTGCTGACCTGGAATAGTTTATAATAAATATGAACTACACATAAATGGTAGGGAAGGCACATTTGTTCCCCACACCACCTCTGTTGTGGTCTCTGTTGTCATACTGGGAGGTAGTGGTCTTTAGAGATATATCTTTTGTATACTGACCTGATGACTGGATACTTAATCTTTGAATACATGGCTTACTTGTACCATTTATGTCTTGGTTTTAATCCTCTTATGTACACTTTTTGTAATTTACCTCTTGAACAGAAATCAAGGGGCATTATATACACTGAGGAGGCAGTCTAGGAAATCAAATAGGAAGCAGGTCAGAAAACCACAACAATGTTAAAACAAAAGTTGCCAGGTACTAGAGCAAGAAACCCAAGTGTTGGTGTAATAATGGGATGAATATATGGCAGCAGAGTGACACATACAAAATCCTTCTGCAGCACTCATAGGGAGCATTGCAGTACTGCAACTCAGTTTGATCCTTGTCATCTTATTTTTCCTGTAGGAAATAATAGGGAATTAATTGCTATGCATACCTATCACCCTCTTAGAGCAAGAAATCTGGACAAAACCATAAATAAAAGTGGGACGAAGGCCCCAAAATAGGGATATTTTCTAAATATTGTCATTATAAACTTAGAAAGTTGATATAATAACAGGTTTTGCATTAGCATACATTTTCTGAAGGGTATGAAGTCTGAAGCTCAATTGTCTGTCATTATTTTCTAACTTCAGTCTTTAATTATTTGCCACTTATTTGCCAAAAACACAATTTTATGAAGGACAGACCAAGAATATGAGGCAAAAATCTGGACATTCTGCGAAAATCTGTACAGTTGAGAGGTATGTTTATACATTCAATAATTTTCTAGAACTTTTCAAAAAATAAGTTAGTGGGGGCAAGTGTGGAGATCCTAGAGGTCTTTTTGCTATTTATGTGATGAAAGAGCTGTCACTGCAGGTCAAATACATATTTTTGCGTGTTCCCTTTTTACTGCAGCCAGTAACTCTGTATCTGCAAATCTGAATGGGACACAGCCTGGTAAGTGTAGAGATCCAAGATACATGAAGAAGCATACTAAATATCTGACTGATGGCTTTAACCCATTTACTAATTTCCATTCTTCTAAAAACTGTCAGCAAAATACTGACTGTTATTGGTGTTTTTCTTCTCCCTATATATCAATGTTCATAACTAAAAACAATTTAAAAGTTTTCTAATACATTTTCAGAGAATGTTACTGGCATAATTCCATTAATTATGCTTAAATTCATTTCCGACCATGAACCACAAATGAGTAGCTGCATCTTGAACTTTAATGAAAAAAAAAAGAATTTTGTGAATATCTATTGTTATGCCACAATATATATAAACAATAAAAATATCACTTTTAAACATAACTACATATTCTTTTAAAGCCTGAAGTAACAGAAGCATTATTAATTATGTTGTTGATAGCTATTTATATTTTGATAGCATTTATCTTTGTTACCCTGATGAGAACTGAAAACCACACTTGTATTTTCAACTGACCATTTTGCAGATACTAGCTTCACAATTTCAAAAGACCATTCTGGCCTGAATTTGACTCTACCCACAAACAGCAGTATGTCTCCAGTGTTTACCCTTATGAAGTTTTCAAGACAAAACACGTGGAAGATTGGCTTTTATACTGAATGTTGCAAGATTTAATAGCAATTTCTGAAAGTAAACAGAAAAATCTAGATATATGCATGTTGTCAGACTCAGTAAAATATGCTCATTATACTCTTTTAGAATGTCAGAAAATATCACAATATAAAAAAATGTGAAATTTATATCTTGGAAATGAATGGTAAAAAAAAACACACACAATTGAATGGCTGTACATGACTACTGGTGGCACCTAGCAATATGGCAATATGAGACCATATCTTTGAAGTCTTTTGAACTGTTATAGCAAATTTTTGAGAATAACATGTTATGATCCTCAGCTGCACAACAAGCTTATTGGCTGATTCCAGGTAAAAGACACATCCACCTTACTGTATGTGACATTAAACTGGAAGGATGTGGGATCCTGTCATAATTCCAGTGATAAAAACATACCCCCTCCAGGAAAATAATATATGATTTGTACTTCTTATATAATGTCAATTCAGTATAGATATGTATTCTAGAACAGTGCTGCATAGATCACCAGAACAGAAGTAATATAGCACCCAACAGAACCAAATATAATGCAAACATCAGACTGCAACAGTGATGGCATGTAAAGCCTAGCATTTGCTGCCTGTTTTTAAAGGCCATGTGTAAGCCCTCCTTTAGATAAATTATTACAAATCTTTTCAGGCAATGACAATGGGATAATCAGCTACAACATGCTCCTAAGACTGGTATTCTACCCTTAGTCATGTCAGTGCATCCGAATGCTATATTTTTCAGTTTCTCTTTCAGCTTTCTGTTTCTTATAGCATCACATCTTCCACCCCTACCATACAGAGGTTCATAGGTTCATAGATTAGTACTAGGCTAATTACCCTTGTGAGCCATTTTAAGCCTAGCCAATTATCCCTTGTGAGACTCAAACCCTGCACCTTGTGCTTGTAAGGCAAGCACCTGAACTATTAGGCCACCCTCCCAACCACATCCCATGTCCCACATCTCTGCCTCTCATTTCTTTCCACATTCAGATCTCTTATACCCGCTACCCCATAATATTTATCCTATATTTCTTTTCCTCCTCATACCCCCACTTTCTTTTTCTTTCTTTTCTTTCTTCTTATTCACCTTTATTTTTCCTCTCTTCCCCAGGTTGCACAATTTTTCTTCCTCACAGGTGCAATACCACTATCTACTTATCGAGCTAACTCTGTCAATTTAGACTCATCATCCTACTAAACCTTTAATCTTAGACTAATCAAATTACGAAACCCTCATAAACTACCACTGTCTATTACATAAAACTGTATGACTGACTGTGTACAACAAACACACAAAAGAATCATGTATTTTTCAAGTTGTGATAATAACTATGTTCCTTGTTAGCCATAATGTACAGCTGAACAACAAACAAATGTAAACATTATGCAGATGTTATTCATCACATTCTATTACATGATATATATATATATGTTTATCTATCCTTTAAAACTTTGTACAACTGTAATGTTTATAATATATTATGTGTGGGTTTTTCTCCACAGGTCTCTGCTGAAAATGGGCTTTTTCTGCCCTGTCAACAAAAGCAAATAAATAAATAAATAAATATCTGTTCCTACTACTTTAGTTGCTTCATACCATAGATATAGTGCCATGACATGTTAATATTGTTTTTACATATTTGCAAACTGGGTAAGTCCACTGGACACAACTGTCCCTTTTCAGGGGTAACCAGGGAGAATTGTTTGGTTAAGTGACTTACATAGAGTTACACAGTAGGCAAACATAGGTGAAAGGAATCGAACACTGTACCCCTGAGAACAGAAAGCAGCTAATTTACAGCTTAGAGCCTTGATCATCGATTCTGCACTAAATTTTATTTAAAGAAAAAAGTTGGTGAAAAGTTGGATTTTTGTTTTTGATGCAATGAAAATTCAGAAAGAAAATTATACCTCCAACTGGAAACAGAGTATAATGTAAAACATCAGAATATACAGTGGAGAGGCCTACGATTTCCTAATTTTGGTATCTATGCATAGCGAGCGTTGTGCTAGTCTCCCGAAGACTTTATTATAAATCTTGCAGGCAATGACACAATGGAGTTTAGCTATATAGTGCAACTAAGACTGTCATTCTATCCCTGGGGATTTCTGTATAGGTTAATGTTGAATTTGTCTTCACCACTCTGACCCTTAAAACCATTGAGTTTGAACCAAGGCATTTTACAACTGAAAAAATCCATTTGTGTAGAAATATAGTTGACTTTTACTTCTGATGTAATTGAAATTCAGTAAAGCTATATTATGGGTCACTAATGCATTATATATCTTATGCAGAAGTCATATAACCCTCCAAAGGAAACGGATTACAGTTCAGCATGCTTGATTGTGACAGTGAAATGTCTATGAGCCCCTACATTTGGTACTTATGTATACAAGGCCATGTGTCTTATCCCATTTCAATGTTCATAATATTTTCAAAGAATTATAATAGAATTCTCAAATGTGAAATACACCTTGGAATACAATTTTACCCTCAATATTTAATTGCAGCTCAGCACTGAACATGATCCCATCACATTGTTTGTTTATGCCATGCAATTTGAGCTATGGTATGTTATTAGTGAAAAATAATTTTATTAACAGAAATATATATGAGTTTTACCTTGAGCAAGGGATAACATTGTGTGGATATATTCTGGATGAGTATTGCATTGTATACCCTCACCTGGAAAAAACAAAATGGAAACTGAGTATAATGCAGTATGCCAGACTATGACTGCCTATTTATGTGCCTAAGAGGCAATATTTCAAAATTCTTTAATAATGTTTGATAAAACTTTCAAATGATTATTATAGGAAGCACTGACAGATAATGCAGCTAAGAAGGCAGTTATACCCTTAAAGATTTAAATACAGGTTAATCCTGAATTTGATCCTACCATTTTGGCTGCTTCTGACCATGACTTCTGAGTCCTGGAATGTTTCAGCTGAAAATAATCCAGTTTGTAAATAAATCTATATGATGACAAGTCAGTAAATATATGTGCTGTTGTAGTGCTGCATTCTTTACCCTGGATGTAAGTCATATAATTTCCCCAGTAGAAACTAAGAATAATGAAAAATTCCAGACTGTGTCAGAGAAAGGCCGGTGAACCATAGCCATTTGGTTCCTATTTATAAAAAGTCACATATAAATTCTGTTTTGAAAGTTCATAATACAATTTTCTGGGAATTATAATATGATACTCAGGTACAAAATGCACCTAAGGTTGCATTTCTACCTTCAAACATTCATATGCAGCTTAACACTGAATTTGACCGACCTGGTTGGATACTTTTGACTGTAGAACTTGAGCCATGGCAAATTACAGCTCTTGGAGTAAAATATTATTATTATTTCATATATAATGGCAATACAATAAAGATATATTGTCTACAGGGGCTACATTTTACCACCCTTAGAAAAGTTATATACTCATTTATAACAGAAACCAAGTAGAATATAACTTGACAGACTTGCAAATTCTAATGATCATGTGGGCCTATTGGTGAAGCTATTGGTACAGAATTATATTTTTGAAATAGCTTGACATTTTCTAGGAAGACGGTTTTGGACAGCAGACCTAGCTATTTATTTATAAATGTAGTTAGACTATGATTATTGTTGAAGAGGTGGAAAAACTACTTCATATTGGATTTTTGAGTGCAAAGTCACACTTCTCATTAATGTTTTTTTCTCTCTCTCTCTATCTGTAATTTCTTACATTATGAAAATAGAGTATATTTATGATTTTATGTATTGTATGTTTAATCCCTTGGGAAAACAATAAATATCTATAGGTATGTTGTGAACTGAATTTACAGATATTTACATTAGATATGCTGCAATCTTATGATAACAAAGTACTAGTCTTTCAATGGACAGATCTATTATTAAAATACAATTCCAGTGTAGATGCCTCATACGAGTTGTCCCTATTATCAGGCATGGATTGTATGAGGGATCTTTGGGTACCTCACAGAAGATAAAAGGGGATCTAGGCACATGACCCCCTCCCAGAAAGGACATTGCAATAAACATGTTTAAGCTGCAGTCTTAGCTCTGTTGTTCACAACAATAACACTGGCCATACCCAGACTTGTGTTTAAGAATGCCGTTTGTAAAAGAATTCCTCTGCATTATGAATGGATTCAAGTTTGCTCAAGGAATCTCATAAAAAAGATGTAGTGGTATTAATTGGTCCCTTTCACAAGTAATGATGAAACCCATAACAATAGAGTAGAGTAAATTCTGTCCCCAAAAGTATGAATAAACAAATAAACTAAATCATGTGTTCTGTGTCCTTTGTGTTGGTATTTTTTCCTCTTAAATAAATTAAGTTAGTCAAACTACAAGTTCACGCCACTGAAAATGGCACTTCCCAGTTGGACACTGCCATGCAAAAATGCAAATGAACGAATGAATGACTAAATAAATAAATGAATAGCAAAATATAGAAATAGATAATGTTGAAGAAGTTTCTATCAAGTACCAGCAAAATACAAAATGGAATAAATATGTAGAAACCTGTAAATATTGGTATAGTTAAAAGTGAATTGAAGGCAAAAATGAAGAACCCACTTAATTGTCCAGAAATAAAAACGGTGGTAATATTTTTTCCACAGAGAGATACCCCCCTATATATATATATATATATATATATATATATATATATATATATATCTATATATATATATATATTTTTTTTTTGCCCCTGGTAAGACAGATTAATTTAACCATGATAAACTGACATCAAGGGTCAGACATTCTTTCACCTTCCCAAAAGACAGTTTTCTTTTGTGCATTTCCAGTATTTGTTTGTGATTATAAAAAAATACAATAGTCACAATATTGCATTTGATCTTATTGTTGTGAGACATACACTGTCCCTGACAAACTGTATTAATGATCAGTTAACAGAGACTATGTAACTGCCTTTAGCTTTTACATATGATCTGCTCCTCAAGAAAGATACTGACTTGCTGTGTTCATTTGTAATGTGTAATTGTGAAGAAAGTGTACACATAATAGCTGACGTGCCAGGAGTTTTAATAAATCACACGCAGACAGATGTGGTTTAAACTCTGAAAAGTCTGTAGTGCAGTCTGAATTCTGGAACTAATGTGTACTTCATGACATTCTAATCATTGAAGCTAACTCATTAGCATTTAATGTTATATGCCCTATATCTTACATTCCCTTTTTCAAAGCTATAAAACATACGTTAGCATGCATTACATTATATTAATCACTGTAAGATAATATTAGCACTAAACTACATGTTATGAACTTTTTACATCAAAATGAAACTTTGCTTGTACACATCAAAAGAAATTTTCAATAATGAAATATTTCTACCCTTAGAGTCATTTGTAACTCTGGAAGAGTCCACATATATGTTTGGTTTATTCAGTGGTCTACCATATCTGAGGACTTTAACAGGAGTCTTTATGCTGGACATCTGGTCTTGCTTTTTAGACAGTTTTTGCTGCACATCAGACTCATTTGGAGACATGTCTTCAAGAGTCTCTCTGTCTGAATATAAAGCATGGATTTTCTTGTATTTCCAATTGCATGTACTCAAAATAGTATTAATACATTTAATTTAACGATGACTACATTTAAAGACAAAACTTGTTATACTGGTATCAGTTAGTAGACAATGGGGAGTTACAAAATGTCGACCATATCATTAATACGTTTGAATTAAGCAAAGACATATGGTTAGAAATTCAAAATTATAGACATTAGTTGAACATAAGATTAATTTAATGCAAACAATGGTTAGAAAATCTACATTCATTGATTTACTCATTATTCTAATGCACCAGAATATTATTGTAAAGGGACTTCTATTTAAAATTTATAAGGTACTTAAGAAAATCAACAGTATGACACAGAGCAAGCTACTGGGATTACTTTACACTTGTTAATAATAACTCCCCAAGTAAAGATGATAAAAGACTAATACTCCAGTCTTCAAAACAAACTACTTCACCACTAAGGTGGAGGATATTCTCTTGGAAGTTCTGACACAGAACCTTTATCACATCACATAAAGCTGAATTGATGTATAATAAAGGCATAGGATGCTGGAGATGTAAACTAGATGTTAAAGCGGACTAGCAGCATATGTTTTATGATTGTATAAAACATAAAACATATTAGGATAATATGAATTTTCACTTACAGTCTGTTTTTAATGATAAATGTATGCTGATCAAATCTCTTATTTTATTTAATACACCTATTTCCACTTGTGTCATGAAAATAAAATACCCTCTTTTATGGAGTATCTTAACATTAGCAAGAAATGTCATCACCAAGAACTGGAAGAATCAGATGACTCCTACTGTGAAGGAATTTGTACACTTGGCAACTGAAGTTTGTCATCTTGAACTTATCATGATCAACACAAGAACATCTAGAATCACCTCTTCATATAATATATGGTTGAAACTCAAAGAACTGCTGGATAAACAGACTTTAATATTTAACAACTACTCATCACATTTATTTTTCTGTTTAAAAGCTTTGTTTTATAGTAGACATCATTGTAAATAGTTATTTTAGTTGTTTGTTATTGTTCTTTTAGATATGTATACTTGTTTTATAATATTTCTATTTTCATATATTAATGTTTTGTTATTAAAATTTTCAATAAAGACAGCTGAGAAAAAAAAAGTCTCTCTGCAAATCCTGACCGTCATAATGACCGCAATCTTTATCTTGCAATGGCAATAGCAGTGACATTTCTGATTCCCATATATCTTTATGTTTGACTTTGTTGTATTTGACTTTTACAGATTTCTATAATTCCCTCTGTATAGCTTATTATCTTCCCCACAAACTACACATGATCTGTGTTCAGCTGCCTTACTAATAATTTTATCTTCAAATTCAGCTTCAGGTTGTTGACATGCATATGTTTTTTGGATTTTTACTTTGTCTCCAATCTGTAAATCTGTTAATCTTTTGCAGTCTCTGTCATGGTAGAATTTCTGTCTCGTATGATTTCTTTCCAGCATTTATTTTACTTTTTGCTTGATTTAAAGCAATCAGTAATGTAGCTGAAGTAGGTAAGTTGTTTTTTAACCTTATGTCCATCCACAGTTTAGCTGGTGAGAGACTGAGACCTTGCAGTTGAATTATTCTATATTTCAGAGCTGCAAGATGACAGACTTCATAGGTTTTGCTATAGTTTTTCTTGGGTCCCTATTAGATTGATGAAAAGGCTAAAGATTGAACGGCTTAGAAATTGAAAATGCCGTCCTTTGGAATTGGTATTGTGAGATTGCGGTACAGTGAAGATTAGAAAATTTGCCCTTTCCTCACTGTAGTGCGATCACGGAGTTGGTAAATATAATTAGTGGAGGGTGTGGGGGGGTGCAACCCCCACAATACTTATTTCGAAGAACGGCATTTTCGATCACTAGGCTGTTTGATCTTTAGCCTTTTCATCGATCTAATAGGGACCCATTTTTTCATTAGATTGTTCACTGATGGTTAGTTGCCCCCACTTATCCCATTAGATATGGGACAGTGTGGACTGGTCATTGTATGTTTAAATTTCTACTACTGCACAAGTCATCTGGATTCTTGACTGGAACGTTGTCAGGTATGATTTTTATTTGGGAGTGCTATTTTTGTTCCTCACAGCTAACCATGACAGCTGTTTCCAAGGGGTTATTTCATTCACTTCATCTACAATACCCATCTAGCCTCCTCTGGACTATCATTGACCAATGTTTGGGGCCCATGAGGAGATGAAGGTATCCTGCTGCTGACGATTGTTTTTGTTCCTAAAATCCTGTCTATTGTGTGCACTCATCTGCCTAGGTAAGGACATGCACAGGGTTTGCTAGCATGCCGTTCTTCCACCATGATGAATCAGCTACAGCCATATCTTTCAGAGGGAATCACCCCTTCAACCTCATCCTCCATCATGGATTAACAGTGAGGTGCCTGCAAGTGAGAACATCCCCAGGATGGGCACGACTGTCTTTCCTGCCTCCTCTGTCAAGTGTCTGAGCCACTAATTAAACTTGGGTTGCCTGGGATATAGTTAGAGCTTTATCCCTCTACAACATCAGTAAAGGTGTCAGATATGGAAACATCAGACATTCACTGCCTCAAAGATATAAACATGCACGAGTCACTTGTGTATGTCAGTTTTTTTTTTGGGGTGGTGGGTAGGTGGTGATGCTGGATTTGGCATAATCCACACTTTTATGATAAAATTACTTATTTCAACTGAACTGGGGTATGCTAGCGTTTATTCCTTTTGATTTTTGTTATGATATGTATATGTATTATTTTTTTTCTAAATGTGTTGGTATTCCTTTGTTATGTCTTGGTCTTTTTTGTTTTTTGATTTTTTCAGATATAATTTATGTAGCCATCTTTCAATAATTTGTTTTTACAGATGTTTGGGAGCAATCATTTTGTCAGCTTTAACATCAAGTCATAGGTGTACTTTATTTCTTCCTGAAAGAAAAATAAACTACATTTATTTCCTAACTGGTGATTTTTGCTCACTCCATCCTTTATTGTAACATATTTCACTGATTGCATGTCTAAGTCAGTATTAGTATGCCTCTGAAATTATTTCATTTTTTCTCTCAATGTCAATTGTGATGTCATTCAAAAATAATATAATTATTTTTCTACCAATTTTTTATGCTTCTCTTGCAAATATGTTCTACTTAATATATCAGCTTTATGAAAGTCCTTGCTTTATCTATATTTCAATTTCAGACTATACTTCTGTAAGTAACATCCTCTGAGGTCTTTGAGATGCATTGTACAACATTTTTGAATATGCTTGCAAGTATATGTGGTATGTTTTCACCTGAACATCTTCACCATAGACATATTCTTGGAACTGGTTATATCCATACATTATTGCTAACATTTTTGTCATAACATATATCTTTTGTGCATCTGTAAATGCTACTGACCCTTAGACGACTAGGCTATTCTCTTGTAGGATTACAGCTGCTATACTATTCTGACTTCCATCTACTATCAAAATAATTACTTATTCAAGTCCTGGCATCTTAATGTTGTAACATTTTGTAGCCTGTTTTTTTGATAATTTCAAAACTCTTATCTTATTCATAATGTCACTCACAAGTTTTATTCTGCTGTAGCAGCTTTCTTAGGGTTATAGCTATCTCAGATACATTAGGCACAGACTTTGCAAGCTACTGCACTATTTCTACAAATATCTATGACTTTTTTTGTCTTCCTGTCTTGGAATTTGTACAACTAGTCATATTTTTGCATAAGGTTCCAGGCCCTCTGACATTAGCATATGGCCTATGTATTTAGGATTTATCTAGCTAATTTTACACTTTCTCTTATTTTGCATAGAATTATGTGTCATAATCTATTTAGCAACCATATCCATCTTATAGCATGCTTTTCTCACATTTAATCCCACACTACTATATTATGAATTATATTTGCAACACTTTACAATTATTTAATTACCTTGATAACCATTCTTTTGAATACTTCTCTTACTAACAGAATACCAAATAGGAGTCTAAGAAACATGCACCTTCCTAATGGCATATTAAATTTACATAGTCTGGAGCTTTTCTGATCTAGCCTTTGTCTTATCTGCTTGAGAAAAGCTTAACTTTTGGCATTCTTGAGACCACTCCAACTGTAAGAAAAAGATTATATCTCTCTCAATTACTTTATTCATATCTTAAACATCAGTACAATAAACTTGTATTTCTATCCATTCATTATACTGGCTTTAACTGCATTTAATAGCACCTAAGCTTTCTATGCTTTTGAAAATTCTCTTTTACTTTATTTCTGAGTGCTACAAGTACTTTTCTATAAGTATACATCACTAGCATAGTATCAGGCAAATAACTAGCCTGTGAAAAGATCAAGAACATAGTTATGCATAACAATGATACTATGGGATTTGCACTATATAATGATCTAGCTTAACAGTACGAATAATTATGTAAATGTGTTTGTGATGGATTTTGAATGCATACAATATTTGCTTTTACATAATGAATTATTATAATTCTGTTTCTCACAAACCTTAAAACTCAGAATAATATACTTCTTTACATGCATCTTTTGGAAAAAGAATATTAAACTCTTGTTATTTTACTGTCATAGCAGCAATTAATGACATAATGGTGTCACCTGGTGGGTAGAATATAGTAACAATTTATGCACAACTCTTTCTTCAGTGCCAGATAGACCCAAAGTTTTAAAATATCTGCTGAAAGGTTATTACATTCTGCACATATATCTAATTTGAATTCTACATTCTGTTCATTAAGATCCCTTGTTCATTTCCAACAAACTTCTTTGCACTTCTCTTTCATTGTTTGAGATTTTCAGATTTCAGAGTATTAAGATTTTTCATTTCAACAATGCCCGCAAACATTTAATTTTCATATGTCTGTCCAAAAACATGACATTTCTTTTGAGTACACTTGTTTTTGATTTCACTCATATTTGCAAAATGTCCTTTTCTATTACAAGTTCTGCAAGCTGGAATAAAACCTAAACAATGTTTTATGTCTTGCTTACATCCATACCTATGGCAAACTTGAATTTTAGTGACATGAACACTTCCATCTTGGATCCTTTCTTTTCTAATGTACATTGACTTATGGTTCTGTTTTTCATATCCTTTCACAATGTATCCACCCTTAAGTCCTTATTTCTGACTAATATTTGACTCATATTTTATGCACATGCTTTTCAGCAGTTAATTATTTTAACTGAGCACCAATAGTTCTACTTGCTCTGCACATATCTACAACTTTTGATACCAAGATTTATTTGTCTAAATTATTATTACTACAGACATAAATTAAGATAAGAAAACAACCTCATCATGTTTGGGAAGAAAATGTATTAAATCTCATTCCTGATACCTTGGCATAGCCATCCAGGGAGTATACCAAATAAATAAATAAATAAATAAATTAATTAAAAATAAAATCAATGTAGTTGAGCAGAACTAAATAAAATAAAACAAATAAATAGCTACTTCTAACTGCATTCAGTATTAAGCACGCAGGACTTTAAAGTTCCAGATTCAGAACAAAAATTATTTCTTACATTCTTTATATAGAAGATTATATTTTACAAAGCTACCATATTGAACACTTATATTCACTTGTTCAAAGACAGTGGCCCATGAAACATTAATATGTTCAGAGTGGACTGCAGTAAAATGCTTGGTTAAAGACTTTAAGTCCTGTTATACCTCATATCCCTAACATGCTTGTGCACCTTTGTCTTAAAATTGTCTTTTGGTTTCCTTATTTAAATATGGCTTGTAGGGCATGAAAGGGCATAGACAGCCCTTTAATTACTGCAGTCATAACAACAAACAGTAGTAAAAAGAAGGCCATTAGTTCTATCAGACTTAGTAAGAAGAACAACAATGACTAGGCGCCCCATGATTATTATTTTCATTCAGCAAACTGGATCATGGCCTGACAAAATGGCTGCATATCAGGAGATCACACATATTATTACCTCTGCTGTATAATATTAAATGGTATAGTATTTAAAGTACCTCAGAAAAAAAAAATCTAATGGAAAGAATCAAAAAGGATAAACTTCCAGTGTGTTTTCACAGTGGCAACTGAGGACATTGTAATAGGTAACACATTTTTGGAAATCTTTGAAATAGAATTCTTTGGCTTCATTCTGTCATTATTATTATTTGGTTGCAATATTTGACACAATAAGTATTCTATACAAATTATGTTTTTGTCCAGTAAGTCACCATGACATCATGTTTATTATTATTTCTGTTAAGGGGGACTAGTATGATATCTTGCACTTCTCTTAAGAAGCCAGCCATCTGAATGCAGGTACACCCAGCCCTTAACAACACTCTACAGGCCAATGATGAAAGCAGATGTGAAAGGTGGTAATTGGTAACATAAAAAAATCTAATGAGGTTGTTAATTTGAGATGAAAATTTGTAATAATTTACTTATCAAAGTAAGGTCCAGATATTTGGTCATCCAAAGAAATGAATCTTGCTTCCTTAGTCACTCTGTCTTTAATCTGATATGTAAAAGAAAAAGAAAAACAAATGTGGCACATGATAAATCATGCAAAAGGTATTCCTTTGCAAAAAGAGAGGTTTAAACATATATATATATATATATATATATATATATATACATATATATATATATATATATATATATATATATATATATATACAATTTAGAACATGGTGTTCTACAGAATCATTAATACAAGGTGCATTTTTTCAGAAAGGGCTATGTCGGGCGGGGGGTCATTTATGGCCTTGCATTTTATTTGATAATACAAGATTTCATAAGAAGTTATTGCTTAAACAAAAACTAGTTAACTCTGTCATGTAATGCTATAATGGTACATTTTCCATGAAGTGTTTAAGGGCCTGAATTTATTATTCATGTTTGATGTTAGTACAGAAGCTATTAATAACCAAAGTAACCCTGTACACGTAAAATGTTGCTAATTTTCTGAAGTGAAAGGCCAGACTCATATATAAGAACCAAATTCACATGATTTCATTAAATGCACATTTGCAAGCCCTCAAGTATTTTCTGAATAATTATTAAACCCAGAGACAGCTGGCCTACCTTGGAGTTTTTCCTTATGTCCGTGAATCTTTGAGGTATATTACATTGCTAGTATAATATGATTTTTCAGTAGTAACATTTCCTCCACTCTTTCTTCAGAAAAAAAAATAACTTAATTGTTGACATTTGTATAGCAATGCTAATAATACTTTACTAATTTTAGTATATTTAATATTCCCAATTTTAACATTGCAGATATTGGAATAAGGACATATATTTAGAACTACTAGATTTTATAATTATCTGCTGGTTTAAAAATTAAGTTAGAATTTCATGTAAGATTTTTTAAAGTTTCCCACTGTACCATGTAAAGTTATATTGCACGTCATTGCTAGGTATATTAAAGTTAGAAAATAACTGATCTAAATAAAATTAAGCATATATAAAACAATTCTCAGACTCATTAAAATGGTGGGACTAAGTTACTGGTAGAACTAATACAATCAATGTTAAGAAGAGAGTCAGCATTTGCTTCATATTCTTGATCAGAGAGCAAGAGAAATACATTTCAATACTTAAGGTATTACTATTCAAACTAGAATCCAAAGCCTGTTCAGTCATGTTATTTTTAGTGTATTATTAGATTTTTGTAAAAAAAAATAGTACAGAATATGACATTCAACATGTTTGAGGCTATTTTAAGGTGATGGATTTGTGTAATGACTATTACAATACATGTAAGACCATATCTTTTTGTCATTTAAGATAAATCCAGATGTATTAATAACTCTGCCAGTATTATGTGACTGTCCTACTTACACATTTATTGTCATGATGGTAGCAATGCAGCAGTATGTGTTGTAGTATCAATAGTCAAATATGTGAGTTAAGTATGTTTTGTTTTGTTCCTGGTAACCACCATGGTTGTGGAATTTGTTTCCTCACCTGATCGGCAATAATAAACATTTTTTTCTATAAATGTTGCCATTTTATCTTTCACCGAATCAAGGAAAGTAAAATAATTAAATACCTTTATGGCTTCTTCCTAAACAGCATGAAGGAATACAGCCCACTCAACCTCTTAAGGACTTTTAGCTAATCCATTTCCACTGAGGAATCAAATTTCTAGATCTAGAGCTTTAGGTTTTCAGCCTAAGTTCCTGTAATGATAGAAATCCTGGCGGATGTAGTTGAGCTACACTTCTATTGAGAATTAAACTTTTGTAGTTTTAAATACATAGACTCCTGGCAGCAAATATATTCACCACTACAGATGTATTTCTTCAGTTCTGGTAGATGTTTCACCACCTGACACAATGTTATGTCAGGATGCTTAACAAATAATAAGCAGAAAGCAGATGTGATCTAAACTCTGTGAGAGCTATATTGCAGACTGAATTCTTTGGAAGTTCTGTGTATTACAGGGCATGCTAGTCACAGTAGCAAGCTCATTAACATTTAAAGATATAAGACCCATAATTAACAATGGCCACAGCAATGGATTTTAACTTGTTGCGTACAGACACATATGTTGCACCCACACCAATAGAATATATCAGTGGTCATTTAAAAGTACTAGTGAAATTGCTCTTTCTCTCTAAAGAAAATGAGAGTTACATTATTTGAACATTTCTGATTGTGCAGAAAATAAAATATGTCATAGTTGCAGTAAGATATTTTAATCCTCTGCTTTCAGACATGTATACAGCACCCCATAATCCATAACAGTGATCATGTTGCTACTTTAGATTTTATACGCAGCCTACCTTCCTACACAAAAATATTCACCTACTGATGAAAGCCATGATTGAGTGATCATTTGGTAATGAGAGAGGTACAGTGTTGTGACTCCTAAAAATTATCATTAGCTGTTCGAATACTTACACTATTTCACATGTGTTGTAACAGTTGTTATACTGAATGGAGACAGAGTAATTGTAAAAGTCTGAAACTCTAGCATGAGCTGTATGCAAGCTAAGGAATATTCATTGTTTAAAGCAGTATAGCGGTTTCTGCTCAGCAAGTAGACGGGTTATTCAATAACTCACCATGTAACTTAGTAGCAGTATGGAAACTAGGAAACTACATTCAGTGCAGAAAAGCAGGACTGTGTCTACAGCTGTAATCCCTGCAGCACACACACACACACACACACACACACACACACACACACACACACACACACACACACACACACTCACCGCTATTTTCTCACACTCCTTTCAACTTCTTGTTTATTTTTCCAAACATGTTACTAAACCACATAAAAATGAAAGAATCCAGACACAGTCTTTATTTATTAATTCATTAGATGCTTATGGATAAGCATTGAAAAGAGAAGAAATATATAACATAGCAAAAGGGTAATTAATAATCAGATACAGTTAAAACAGTAAATCAATAAAATAACTAACAATGACTAAAAACAGACTTCCCACATGGATGCAAAGGGTACCTCAAGTCTAGACCTAGAAACAGCTATCAGCCCATCCAACACTGGATGTCCTAAGAGGCTTTGAATGGATATAGGGCAGCTGGAACTCTTTGAAACAAACAGGACAAAGGCCATGCGGGGCACTGCAAATGAGAATAAGTATCTTAAGTATTGACTAGGCTGTGACTGACAGTTGGTGGAAATCACAGCACAGATATAAAATATGACACACACACAAACACACACACACACACACACACACACACACACACACACACGCGCGCGCGTGTGTGTGTGTGTGTGTGTGTGTGTATATATATATATATATATATATATATATACATATATATATATATATATATGGTGTAGAGCACTAGATCACCTGTCATTGGTCATTGGTGAAAGCAGTACATGACGATCAGTTTACCCAGTTAAATGAATCGATTAAATTAAAACTCTGAAAAAAATGTGTGATTTCTTCATACTAGAGTAAGAGAAGGTGAGTTGCACTGCCAGTCTTTATCTAGAAGATCCTGTCCAGATGATTTGATGCATCAGAGATCTCACTGGACAAAAAAATTTCTTCTTTTGTGAGGTGTTTGTTTGGTGTGTTGTATAATGGGGATGTAATCTAAGTTTGTCCTTCAACAGGCAAATCAACAAGTCATCATCCCAGTCTACATAGTGTATGGCGCTTATGACTAAATCAGGGCTTATGTGGTGCAGTAGATCTGGGAAGAACATTCACTGGGGTCACTGTATATAGACTACCTGCTGTGACCATAATATAGGCCACAACAAGGGAATCCGGATCATCAGTACTATGCCTTACTAGGAGCAGATTCATAATAGTATCAGAAAGTCACATTCTATTTTATGCTAATTCCTACAGTGAGCTGTCTCAGTATTGGGTGGCTGTGTCTCTGGGAGTCTAAGCTTGATGTGCACCAGGTAATGGCCAGATCAAGGAATGGTTTGTACCACCACCACATCCTTGGCCATAAGGTACTGTTCAAAGATCAGACCCAATAAATGTCCGTGAATATGGGTAGCAGTAGTATTTACTTGACTGAGGACAAAGCTGCCCAAAACATGGAGTACTTAAATTGTAAATTAATTTTTAATTCATCATCAACCCTAGCACTGAGATCAGTCAAGACCAATCATCTTGAGAGAATGTGTACATGGTTGAAGAGGAAATAGAAGCTTTGCAGAAAAGACCTTAGGTAATGGGGAGGATGGTAGACCAGTAGAAATGTACACTTCACTCCTGCACCAAATTTATATTTAAAAATTTGGGAACTTCCTAGGCTCAACTGGAACACTTCAAGCTTTGATGAAAAAACAGATGGCTGCACCACCAGTAATATCCTGTCTAGTGTTATAAATGACATAATGATCTGGGGGTATAGATTTTGCTTTGTGAGTTCTAGAATAACTTGCTAACCAGTTTTCTATGGTAATCGTCAGCTTGACCATGCTAAACAAATCAGGTATAGTACCTGGCTTGTTGGTATTTATCTGACATTGCAAAGTACTGTCTTAGTTAGGGCTCAGAGCAGCAGATCCCATTTAAAGGTAAAGAAGTGACAACCCAGTTAGAAAGGTAAGACAGTAAGACAATGGAGGATACCTGTCCATACTGTGTTTTGTCCTCTGGTAATGTAAGGTAATCTGTAACCTGATGAAGTCTCCCAGGTTAGAGCATGCAAAACCCAGTCTATTCCATCACTAAACCCAATGTTTCTTGGTAGTGCCTAACATCCAACACCTCAAGAATATCAGAGTAGAAGAGAGTCATATAGAATGACAGTAGAATAAGTGGAACAATAGAAAAGAATGATAATACAAAGTGAAGTAAGTACTATGACAAATGACGTAATAAGCTCAAAAGTAAGAATACAAAGATTGCAAACACTTAAAACATAGATTAGCAAGGTAATCAAAAGTAGCTAATGCTGGTATTCAAGTAAATGTACTGGAAATTAGAACAACATGTCAGTAGAATGAAAAGCAAATAGATTATTGGCTAAGGGTAAGTCTGCAGGTGGCATATAAAGTGTAATTGCAATGTACAGGAGTGAGAAAACTTTGAATGTTAGGTAGGTTTGTGAAACCTTTAAGACTGTAACAATGTGACCTAAACAAAAGTCAGTAGCAAAAGCTGGAACAAAGAGGTAGTAAGTGTTCCAGAATCCATAAGAAACACTGGAGCATGTGACAATATATAGAATGTGCTTTAGCATGGGTAACCTTAATTTTAGTGTAGAAATAGAAATATACAACTGATCCAGTAGTAGTAACCTTAACCTTTATCATCAGAAAATATAGCGTGATGAGCTCTGGGGAATAAGAGCATAAATTATGCTTACAAAAATAAGTAATAACTAACTAAATAAAATGGAAACCATTGCTGAAGATTTAAGGACAACAGTAGGAAATAATTTAAACTTTAGGCAATGCATATTTCCCACAGAAGAAAATATATTTTGTAGTCCATCTAATTCTAAAGAATATTTGCAGATTAATAAACAAAAAAGCACTATATCCACGTCTTAACTATTTTAAGAGAAGTAACAATGAGCACATGAACTGAGTGACTTGTATTTTAGCCAGTTTGTAAATATAATCACAATAGCTACATGCAGTGAGTTGGCACAGAGAGAGACAGAGAGACAGAGAGAGAGAGAGAGAGAGATGAGAGAGATAATTTAACAAGCATAGAGAGTGGTGCTAGTTCTGTAGTTGCCTTTCTGCAAACAGATTCCCTGGAGCAAATACATCAGTATTACTAGTAGCACTAGGTAAACTTGTAATGCTGATATCAAGGTTAGCATTTTGATTAGAGATGTACTAACTTCAGAGCAGGGTCTAATCAATACCAGATCACTAAACCTAAGGTACTAATTTGTGCTACATAAATACTGACAGCCTGTGATTATACCAACAGGTGCCAACTGCAGTCTCATCTAAATCTTTACTGAAAATAACCATCTCTAAGGTCACTCCAGCTTGCATGAAAAGGGAAACCTCCAATGAGTATTGCTCAGTGCTGATATATATATTTTTTTGGCTACATGTATAATCTTAACTTGATGGGACTATCTAGACTGGATCCTGTATATCTGCAGGAATTTGCAACAGACCTTATAGGTTCATAGGTTCATAGGTTGTTACTAGGCTATCGGCCCTCGGGCCTATACAAGCCTAGCCATAACAATTCCCTGGCTATTTCTTCCCACACTATTTATTTCCTGGACCCCTGTCTAGCAGGGCGACTGATGTGATCCCCGGGGTGAATTTCCTTTCTCCCATCCAATCGTCAAAGTTCCTTTTGAAGAAGACCAAAGAAGCGCTCTGCTTGACATGTATGGGTAGTCTATTCCAGAGTCTGGGGAGTCTCTGGTTCAGGAACCTATCCCTCCAGCATGTTTTGTTCATTGTGATGACAAGGTTTAGATCCCTGGAGCATGTGGCTCTGAGGGATTGGGATTTCTTTAAGTGTAGCATGTCCAACAGCTCTGGGTTTGACATGGCCTTATATGTTAAGCAAAGATCGCCTCTGAGTAGACGATATGCGACAGAGTATAGCTGGAGTTTTTTAAGGTGGTCAGCATATGGCATCTGCTTTAGGCCTGTGATTCTTTTAGTGAGGTATTTCTGTGGCCTTTCCAGTTGTTGCAGGTGTTTTGAGAGGTACATACCAAATGGGGCATTGTATTCTATAATGAGTCCAATGAGGGATGAGTACAGTGGGACAATGACCTCCTTTTTTCTGGATGAAAAGCTCTTAGTGATGAGGTGTGCCACATAGAAGGATTTTCTGACTGTTGTGGCGATGTGGTTATCGAAGGTGAGACCACTGTCCACCTGCGTCCCTAAGTGTCTTATCACACTTTCGATGTTTAGTGTACTGCCACCTATGTGGTAATTCATGGGTAAATGTTTTTTTCCCAAAGGGGATAACTATACATTTCTTGGCATTGAGCTTGAGCCCATGGCTCTGGCACCAAGCATATGTTTCTGTAAGGCCCTTTTGTAGAGTATCCACATCATTTGGAGATTCAATAATGGCTCCCGGTTTGCAGTCATCTGCGAACTTTGTTAGCCAGAGTCCCTTAGTATTGGCCTGTACTTCAGAGAAGTAGATGTCAAACAAGAGTGGTCCCAGGACTGAACCCTGAGGTACTCCACTTATCATTTGTCTGGAGCTCGATTTGGAGTCGGCTACTTTTCCAGTATGGGTTCTGTCAGTAAGCCAGTTGGCAAGCCATCGAGTGATGTAGGGATTAATACCCAGCTTAGTAAGTTTATCTATGATTCCAGAGTGGGGGATGGTGTCAAAGGCCTTGGCGAGGTCGAGATAGGCTGTGTGGACCGCTTTACCCTTGTCCACGGCTCTAGAGACTGATTTGAAGAAGTCAATCAGGTTCAGGAGACAAGATCGGCCTTTCACGAACCCAAACTGGGAGGGATCCAGTGTTTGAAGGTTGCCAATGTCTTTGTTTATAAGTTCCATGATAATACGTTCCATGGCCTTGCAGATCAGGCTCGTCAGACTGATGGGGTGGTAGTTCCTGGGATCCAAGGTGGATCCCCCCTTGTGGAGTGGGATAACTGTAGCTGTGCGCCACTCAGTGGGCATGAAGCCTGAGGTGAGGCTATGATTAAACATGACACTTAGGTGATGTGCCAGTTCATTTTGTAGTTCATGTAGTACACAGCCCTTATATTTGTATATATATATATATATATATATATATATATATATATGGGTCCCATTTAGGTGATCGATGCAGAACTTTGGATCTCATATGGCCGAAACCATCTGATCAAAGTTTTAAAACTAAGAGGGGGGCTGTGCTCCCCTCCCCCCAACTATATATACTAACTCCAGGATTGCAGTACTGTGGGGAAAAGGGCATATACCTTTTACTTGCCTTACAGTACTTTACACAGTGCCAGTACTTCACTTCAACTGAAATGAGATTTGGTGAAATGAGTTTTCAGTAATTTGAGCTTTCAGCGATTTGTCAGTGTGAATTCAAATTCAATGAAATGAACTTTCAATGAAACAAAGTAGACCCTATATATATATATATATATATATATATATATATATAAATAAAAATTAGTAATAGTCATTTTGGATTTATGTTGATGTGTTTAACGTAACCACAGTAATGTCAAATTGCAAAATGTCACCTTCTTGTGCAGCTGCACTCCTCGGAACATGTATTTATAAAAACAGTGTTTTTGCAAGAGTGCAGATCCCCTGCTAGTTATATTTACTAACTCTAAGATCATACAATACTCAGGGAAGGGGCATATTTTCTTTTCCCGGAGATTATCCTTTATCACACAACTGTCAACCATCTGCATAGTTGACTAAAGTGAGTCAACATTAGAGAGGTTGAGCTTAGCCACATTCAACCAATATCATGGAAGCCATACATTTATATATATATATATATATATATATATATATATATATATATATATATGTTGATGTGCTTAACATAACCACAGGTACTTGTCCTGCACCTCACATCTCTGTAGATCAAGTGTTAAAGACCCTATCCAAGGCAAATAACGCAGCTTCCTTGGGACCTGATAGTATCCCAGGCTGTATTCTCCACCATCTCCAGCAAGAATTGGCTTCGCCATTGAACACTCTGTTCAACCACAGCCTAAGTACAGGTTTCATCTCAGCAGAGATGAGAATTGCCATTGTCATCCTCTTGCACAAATGTGGTGCTACTACTATCTCTGGAAACTATCACCCCATTAACCTGACAAGTCTGATCTGTAAAGCCATGGAGCTTATTATTATGGATATCATAAACAAGGACATAGGCATTCTCCAAACACTTAATCTCACCCAGTTTGTATTCATCAAGGGCAGATCTTGCCTATTCAACCTGGTTGACTTCTTTGAAACTGTCACCAAGGCCCTGGATGAAGTAAAATCAGTACATACAGCTTACTTTGACTTGGCCAAGGCCTTTGACACAATCACCCACTTGGTCATCATCGAAAAGCTAACACAACTTGACGTAAATCACTATCTTATCAGGTGGGTGACCATCTGGCTCACCGACAGGACCCTCAAGGTCAAAATAGGTGCATCCACCTCCGATAGCAGACTTGTCACTATCCCCAGGGATCTGTCCTGGGACCCCTACTGTTTGACATCTACTTCTCTGAGGTCCAGGCAAAGACAAAGGCCTGTGGCTGACCAAGTTTGTGGATGACTGTAAGTTGTATCATCTTACCATTCAGCAAAAACACAGCCCTTACTGATTACCACATCAATGGCAACCCCATAAACACACAACCTGTGGTGAGAAACCTGAGTACTCGGGTTGATAACAATCTCAAATTCGAGCATCATGTAGCAGCAGTGGTTAGAAAAGCCTTTTACTTGGTTCATCGCATAAGTAAAGGGATTGCATTCAGCAAAAAGGAGGTTATTATCTCTCTATACTCCTCCCTCATTAGACTAATAAATGAGTTTAACACCCTGTTTGGCATGTACCCCTCCAAACATCTGCAGCAACTGGAAAGGCCACAGAAATACCTTACAAAGATAATCCATGACTTCCAACACCTGTCCTATGTGGACAAGCTCAAATCACTATCACTCTACTCGGTATCATACTGGTTGCTCAGAGGTGATGTGTTCATAGGTTCATACTAGGCTATCTGCCCTAGGGCATTTATAAGCCTAGCCAGAATGTGTTTGGTTTTCACCACCCATTTTAAATTAATTTTGCTATGCCCTTTTTCGAGGTTAGTATACTGTGCCTCTGTCTAACAGTGACACAGAAGTGATACCCGGGTTAAACCTACGATCTCCCATCCACTCATCATGATTCCTCTTGAAGAGAGTCAATGAGGGACTCTGCCTAACCTGGACTGGGATTTTATTCCAGAGTGAAGGGAGTGTGTCTGACCTATAAGGCAATCTTAGACCCTGTCCTACTAGAGATGCTCCATATCTGTAAGTCTAACTCCTCATGCATTACCCATTCAAAAGGCCTGAATCTAATATGCAACATCAACAAAACCTGCTGGAGAGACAGATTTGTCTCCCACAGGCTTCCCCGCCTCTGGAATAGACTTCCCATACATGTCAAACAGAATACCTTGCTGACCGCTTCAAGCACAAGCTTGATGAGTGGATGGAAACAGCAAATTTTTCCCAGGGGTTCCACCTGAGTCCCTCACTGACAGGAATGACAGGTGCTGACTGAGGTTTCTTCTTTGGGATATAAACTCTTGACTAGGCTTGTAAGGGCCCCAGGGCCATTAGCCTAGTAACATCCTATGATCCTATGATCCTACATATATAGTGCGATCTCGGAGTGAAAATATTAAAGTTGGGGGGTTGGGGGCACAGCACATAAATGTTAATTTAATGTTTTGTTTTTTTTATTTGACATAGTTTAGCGAAATCGCTTTTTGGGTGAAAGCCTAGTCTTATATATATATATATATATATATATATATATATATATATATATATATATATATATATATATATATATATATATATATATATAGGGTCTATGTTAAATCATCAAACACTTAAAAAAGCAAATGATGATTTATCGAACCCATGAACCATGTAAGTGAAAGCTTAGAATCCTGAATGCTTAGAACAGCGATTTTTTTCCAAAGGAAAAAAAAATCTTTGTTCCACACAAAAAAAAACAAACATTTGAAACATTGCATAAAGCAGGGGGCTTCACCCCCCACACCCCCCCTACTTAAATATACCAAGTCCAAGATCACAATACAATGACGAAAATGGCAAAGTAATGGAAGCGGCCAAGTGATTTATTTCCTAGGGAAAGAAGTCACTTATATGCCATTTTGCTATTTTGCCTTTTCGCGCTTTCACGTTTGATCAAGACGCATTCGAAAGAATGCGTCTTCGATCATTTACTAGGAACCCATATATATATATATATATATATATATATATATGTATATATATATACACACACACACACACACACACACACACACACACACACACACACACACACACATTATATATGCATATATGTAATATAGATACGTGTGTGTGTGTGTGTGTGTGTGTGTGTGTGTGTGTGTGTGTGTGTACAGTAATTTGCTCCTCCCTTTTTCTTCCCTTTATAATAATTGGACATTCAAACTTGTAATACCCTGTTGCCAGTTTTTTTTGCAGGAATAAGAACATATATTTTGGCATACCTTTTCCCCCTTTTTTTTCTATACCATTTTACTTTGGCCAGCAGGTAGCACTACTGTCTGAAAGTAATTGTGATTTTTTTTTTCCAAACAGAAATGTCTATTATTTTCTGCATTATACACATATCACAAACAATTGCAGTTTAGAGATGAACAAGAGAACATGATACTGCTAACATATACAATATGTACAATAGTGCTGCTTAAGGACATTACAACCCTTGAAAGTAAAATGAGTTAAATATATATATATATATATATGAGAGAAGATAGGTACTGAAAATATATAATGTATTACACTTCATTTTAAATATATAGTCAGAGATAGAAGAGGAAAATTAAAACTTGACCCACACGGAAGTGAAATAAAAGAAAGAAAATTAAAGAAGCATAAAAACAAGGAGGTACAGTGGAAAAGCTTTTAATACTAGCTTTGTTAATATGTGGTTTAAAATAAGTGGAAATAATATTAATAAAAATAAAAAGTAAGTAGGAATAAAGCCGGAATTAATAAGAATAACATAATTATCATTTTAAAATATTAATACAGTATTTCCTTAAATATTACAATGAAATGTTTTGTTGAAAAGTCAACTAAAAATGTTTTACTAAATAGAAGTAATCTGCATGTTTCTTAGGATTCTGGTATACTTAAAAATCAAATCAAATCATCATGCTTCAGATTATACTACTTTGTATATTTAAGCAATGTAGTCCATACTAATATCATTGTAAATATCGTTCATCTTATTAAGCAACAGTTAAAACAAATGGAAAGTTAGTACTGAAAATTATTATTGTTATTATTAGTATTATTACTGCCATTTTTAGGTAGTGGTATTATATTACTGAATGCTTTGATATCTGACATAGAGCTTCTCAACCGAGCTTAGCTTTACAATGCATTTAATAAATGGAAAGTAAATGCAGGCACTGACAGTTGCTCCATTAATGGTAGTAATGGTATAATGAGCATTTATGGTTCCTCTGCAACTTGCACTTCATAGGATCATAGGAAGTTACTAGGCTATTGGCCCTGAGGCCCCTTTAAGCACAGCCAAGAATTCAGCCCATATTTACACAAGTCAGCAGCCAATGCCCCTGTCCAGCAGGGACACAGGTGTAATCCCAGGGGTGTATTTGCTGTTTCCCATCCAGTTATTCAGGTTACCCCTGAAAAAGGATAATGAGGTCACTTAAGGTTTCATAACGGATCCATGTGAAATTAGAACAAAATGATGCCTGAAAATGGAGCTACAAATACAATAATTATTTTGAAATACTTATTAATTTTTTTGAAATACTTATTAATAACTCTGGTGGTGCAGCGGTAGCATTGTTGCCTCACAGCAAGAGGTTCTCCCATTTGATTTGCAGCTGGAGTACCTTCTGTGTGGAGTCTGCATGTCCTCACTGCGGTCGAGTGGCGTTCAGGAACTGAATGAGTTATGTAAGGTTTGACTGCCAATGACTGTATAGATTATAAGTGAAATCATATTAGAAGTAGTGGATATAACAGAGATAAAAGAATGGGAAGTGGGATCTTTAGAAAACGGTAGGCACAAATTACCTAGAAAAAATGGGAATTGTGGGAACAATACATGCAAAGTAATGCTTTGGAGGAGGAATGAGATTAAAGGGAAGCAGGAACTGAATGAGTTGTGTAATGTTTCACTGCCAATGACTGTGTAGATTATAAGTGATGTATACTGTTTGCAACTGAAAATATGTCAATATGGTTTGTTTTCATTTATATAAATGTATTAATGCCTATGTCATAAGTAATACTTCAATAAAGACTTTTTTGTTTAAAAACGTCTGGAACTCAAAATTGCAGGTTACAGAATTAAAATAAGGAGCCCTTAAATGCCAAATGTATGAATCATGGGCAATGCCAGATTGCTGTGCTGACACATTGGTTATCAAACCCTGTGTGGTGCACACTACCTATCAGTTTGCAGAAAGGTAGCCCTGACTATTGGCTTTGTGAATTGCTAGTCCAGTCTCCCTTCCAAGTCCTTTCCAACCTCCTCTGATTGATTCCAATAATTATCATGTAATATCTATCTATCTATCTATCTATCTATCTATCTATCTATTTACATATGCCCTATTAATTATCTCATTTTTAACAGGAGCTTTTGTTATATATTCAACTAAAACTCTACCAGTGCTGGTTTTTCACTTAGATTCTCCCGTTTCCTTTTTCTTTGCCTATACTTTGATATCAATCATTAATAGGGAAGACAGTCTCTAGTCTGCAGTCCAAATGAATTTTTGGCTTCTTCAAATTCTATTATCTTTCCCTCTCCAATTATTTGCCCCCAATACCTTGGTTCCTTTGCCAATTTCCTCCAGTAAATTCCAGCCCCCTCTTGCCTGCTGTTTGTACCCTTAATTGTAGTCATGCCTATTAACAGAATCTCCTTTCTCCATTCCTGTGTTGGCTTAGTTCTGAGAATACGTTCTATTACTTTATGAATATAATATTCTGTATGGCTATTGTTATTCTCCTTAAGGATCTGCATCCAGAATTCCAGTATCTCCTTATTTCTTGGGCTTCCCTCATGTTTCATCGCCATCCCTTTCCACTTTGAGTTATAGATTTCTGCCTGTGCTATGTATGGGATCCTTTGTCTAGCTCCGAAACAGCCCTTCAAATTAGGTAACCCCAAACCACCTTGTTCTATTGGAAGGGTCAACTTATCCCACTTGACTCTTGCCCTCTTCCCCTCCCAGATAAAATCTTTCAACTCTTTGTTAAGTGGTATCCACAATTGCTCTTCTGGTTGATAAAAAATATGCCTGACCTGTGTATAAAGCTAAAGGGACTAAAACATTTCCCTGCTTGTATCTTGTTGTCCATGTCCGTACAACAGAGCTTCAGGTTTCTCAGTTTTTGTATTATCTTTTTAGTTTCCTTCCACATATCCGTAGCTGCTATAACAGAATCTTTTTAACCCTTACTCCTAAGTACTTCATTTTATTTTGTCCCCATAAAAGTAATTCATGTGTGCATACATAGATTACAACTATTGCCTTTGTTTTATCTTCACTAATTTTGTATCCTGAAAAGACTTGAAACTGTCTCACAATGTTCCACAACATTGAAATGTCAGGTACAAAATAATATCATCTGCAAACAGAGCCAACTTTTCTTGATTATCATACCAATTATATATTTGAAATTCTGAGTCCCTTATTTTCTTTGCAAATGGTATAAATATAATACAAATAACAAAGGAGAAAGAGGACACCCCTGCCTAGCTCCTCTATTCAAACAGAACTTACCAGACAGGAACCTTCCACTTTAATTTTCACTCTGATCCCTCATATGTCCTCCTAATGAACCTTATTATTGTGTCAGAGAATGCAAATGCTTCCATTGCCCTGCTTATAAAATCCAAGCTTACTCTGTCAAATGCTTTCTCAGCATTAAGACCCACCAACAACAATGTTATTTTCTTACATTCTGCTTCCCTCTGGATCATCAATGTTCTGTTAATGTTGTCAAATTTTTGCATCTCCTCCACAAAACCACATTAATCCATATCTATCAATTTTGGCATTACTTTTACCACTCTTTAACTATTATAGACATAAACATTTTATAATCATGATTTAAAATTGAAATGGGCCTGTATGAATCTGAATCTGATGGGTCTTTACCATTTCAGGTAATGCAGCCACCACAGCTTTCTTCCAGGATGTTGGTGCTTCACCTCCTTTTAAAATACTGTTAAACAAAACCCAACAGATCTTTGTCACTTTCTTTCCTCCTAGCTTTCAAACTTCCACAGAAATACCATCTATTCCTGGAGACTTTCCTGCAGATTGATTGTACGTTACCAGGTTTATCTCATCCCCTGCTATCCTGTTGATAATAAAGCAATTAAGAAAAGGGGATGAAATTAGAGGAGAATAGCGAATGCTGAAAATTGCTATTCTCCTTTAAAGCGTCACCACCACCCAGTGTGTGGAGGTTGCTATTCTCCTTTAAAGCATCACCACCACCCAGTGTGTGGAGGTAATACTCTGAATCACAGTGTAGCAGATTTAAATCTCATTTTGCACATTTAGTCTTACTGGTTTGAGACTCATACTTTCTTGGAATTCATAATGTTTTCCTGCATACAAGTCATTCATGTCATCACTTCCAGCATGGCAAAATTGCATAGGGTCACCTTATTGGTAAGTGCAGGCACTGTGGTAATCAGACACATATATTGATGTTTACACATCTGAGTCCCCCCATATGTCCATATAATGTAGTATACCCACTAGTTAATGAGGCCTGTAAAGAGTATGAACAGCATTGCCGATCTGCAGCATAAAACCACCCATATACACTCCTAAAACATCACTAAACATAAATTACCTTGCCAAATGCCCAGTTCTGCAGCATAGATGCTTCTTAAGGCTATGCATTATACTCCAGCTGCAGCCTGAAAGCTTTTTGTAGCATGCTGCATACTACATGACATGATCCGCAAGAGGTACACAGGTCTATCCATCCATCCATCTGTGTGTACATCTATCCATCCATTCATCCATAAATCTTAGGTACCTTTGTATCTGCACAACAGCTCCTGATCACTACATTGACATCATCCAGCAATGACAGTGAGGCTTAAGGACAATGAGCAGTATCTGCAATACCCTCCTCCAAACAGAACTGGGCACTGTATATGGCAGTTCAGGAGAAGTCGCATCATCTATTTCAGTTTTCTGGGACCATACTGGGAGAATCATCCTAACATGAAACAGGGTACAGGACAGACCAAGCTGCAGTCTTGCTGTGAGGGGGGGGGGGGCTGAATGTGACAAAGGAGAGGGAACAAGGTCAGGCCAGCTTAGTGTCCTGCTGAGTAGGGTTCACAACAGTGTGCCATACATGGACTGCAAGACATGCTATGGGAGACATGATGCTTCCATTACATAGGCCAGCACAGCTCGGATGGACAGCAAGCATTGGTAGCATGCCCATTGCTGTTGTACTTTTGCACAGTGTCAGAATAGAGGTAGCCTATACAGTTGTAATATATTTGATCATTATGCTGGTTTACTGACATGATTTTTGCTAGACCTCTCTCCCCCAGTAATCACTGAAGTGATATATGCTAGTCTAGCTGGTTTCCCCACATCTGACATTGTTTTTCACATTTGTGCAACTGTCCCCATCTCCTTTTTTGGGGTATTTATCTTTTTAGGCATGTTGCTATACTATGCACTAGTAACTTGTATGTTGTTATACCTGCCTTTCTGAGTGCTTAGTTTATTTACTGAGATGTGTAAATATTACATATCTTCATAATTACTAGTATTGTCATATCATCCGTCTTAAAGTAAAATATTGTTATATTTTGTGCCATTTTGCCTATCAAGTTTTTAAGCTTTATGTTTCTGTGTGGAGATATCCTGTAATTGTACTGGAAGGGTTTGAGTTATGTTATTAGATGTGCCAATTTCGTGCTAATTAACGGTCTAAATATTAGGCTGGATCTACTTACCTTTTAAGAGCCTCTATCTAGATTATCAGTGTGTGCAGATTGAGAAGTATGGTATCCTCCTAAGAGCATGTGTGCTGTAACTGGGGATAGACTGTATGTATGGCATCTCACATGGGTCATTGGCCACAACTGTTGGAGTTTTCTGTTGTCTGAGGCTTCCATGGGGTAATGAAGGCTACAGTAAACAGTCTCTGCACCAGTGGCTGTCTGGATGACATGCGCTCCTGGAGCAAGAATGGGGCTAAAGGGGGAAGATGATGATCAGCAGGCAATGGAAGAAAAATATTTGGAAAAAATGCCCCATACCCCATTTTTTATGTCATCTCTTCTGTCCTGAAGAAGCATACAGACTGGCCACCGAAGGCCAATCTTTACTTTTATTCATATGTTTTCAGTCACAAAGAATAGATGTGATATAAACATAAAGGATGAAAAAGGTAGATTATTTCATTTTTTTCTATTGATAATATTTCAAAATGTATTTTGTACACAGTGGAATGGTTTATTAATAGATTGCCTCACTAACACTCAAGATCAGAGGTAGAGACAAAAAGTTTCTTTAGGTATTACTGTGAGTTTACTGGTGACACTTTTTTCAGCAGTTCATTCACTGCAAGTAACACTTTGTTGAGCACATGGTGTGCAGTCCCAGTAATTATAATTGCAAACCAAATGGAGATTTGTCTCCAAACTGATATATATCTTTTCTCTTTTCTCATAATGCACTTACAGTAAAATATGTTGCTGAAACGCTAACAACCTATATTACTTGGCTTGTGACAAACAAATAATTTTATTTTTTCAGTATGTGCTCAAAATTAAATAAAAATAATGAATAAATGAATAAATTCTGTATGTCCTACTACTGTCCCACGTCACAGTGTGAATAAATAATGATAACTGTCTTCTTAATACAGCAGTATAAGCAAGCCACGATACTTTCTAAACTGAAGCAATGAATCTAATTAAATATTAGACTCTCCTATGTCTGATTAAATGTTACAGATCTGAACATCTTTTTATTCCTGCATTATAATATTATTCTGTGACCTCTGAGTACAATAATGACATCACAGAAAAACTCTGTAAATGAGGATTACAGTGCTAGGGAAAAAAAACAACAGTGCACATAGCATACTTGTATTTCATGTTATCCTTAACATAAGTAAATAAATGAATAATTAAATCAGTAGTGTGATGCACCATAAATGCATGGACTTAGATTGTTAGTTACAAATCTCTATATCCAGTAGCATAACTGCAGTTGTAAGCTGGCAGGTAAGCTTCAGCTGGATACTGCAGTGTACAGCAGAAACTATACAGTAGCAGTAGGTTACACATGTATTATACGTTCATAGGAGGTTACTGTTAGACCTTTACAAGCCTAGCCTGGAAAAAAAAACATGCATGACCATATTTAGATGGTCATTGTTAGCAGAGTGATTCTATGATCAACACCAACTACTCCTGTCCATGAGGGACATAGGTGCCACCCCCAAGGTGAATTTACAGTCACCCATTAAATTGTCAAGGTTGCACTTAAATAGGGTTACTCTGCTTTTCGTGAAGTGGGAGCCGTTTTCAGAGGAGTGGCAATCTCTGGGAGATATATCTGTCTCTCCAACATGTTTTGTTAATGTCACAGGCTAGGTTGAGATCCCTGGAGCATACCTCTCAATCTCTTAGAGCAAGAAATCTGGACAAAGCCATAAATAAAAGTGAGACAAAGGCCCAAAAATAGGGACAAGTTTTAAATATTGCTCTTACAAACTTAGAAAGTTGATAGAATAACAATATGTTTTGCATTAACATGAATTTTCTGAAGGTTATGAAGTCTGAAACTCAAATGTCTGTCATTATTATTTAACTTTAGTCTTTAATGATTTGCCACTAATTTGCCAGAAAAAACGGCCAAAAATATGGGGCAAAAATCTGGATATTTTTCAAAAATCTGTACAGTTGAGAAGTATGCCCTGGAGTGAGTGACTCTTGTCCATTTGATTTGTGGATGTGCAACATTTCCATTAAGACAGAGTCAGAGACTGCTCTGTAGGCCAGGCAGCCTGTATGATACAGAGTACAGTGACAGGGCTTTCAGTCTTTTCATTTAAGTCATGTTTTGGAGGCCCTGGATTCTCTTTGTTAGAAACTTCTGTGGTCTCTCCAGTTGCTGCAGGTGACAGGTGAGATACATACACAAGGGAGCATTGTACTCAATTAGTGGTCTGATAAGGATTGAGTACAGTGGAGTTATAACCTCCTTAATCTTGGATGTGATGCCCTTATTTATGAGATGCCCAATGCAGAAGGCTTTCCTTACCACTATATACACATGGTGATTGAAGTTTAGATTGCTATCAACCTGCATTCCCAAGTCTCACACCACTGAGTTTGAGCTTAGAGAGGTGTTATCTATATCATAATTAGCAGGGGCTGTTTCTTTGCCAAAGGGGATATTGAGGCATTTTTTCAATTAGTTTTAGTCTGTGACTTTGGCACCAATCATTTGTCTGCATCAGCCTCTTCTGTAATATATTTACATTATAGGGGTACTCAGTAATTGTACCCAGTTTGCAGTCATCTGCAGACTTGGTAAACCACAAGCCCTCTGTTTTCACCTGAACATCAGAGAAATATATTCCAAGCAGTAGAGGGCTCAGCACAGATTCTTGTGGTACCCCACTGGTAACTGGTCTACTGGTGGAGGTGTACTCCCTAACTTTGACAGTGTGCATTCTGTCAGTGAGCCAGTTCGCTACCCATCTAGTGATGTATAGATTAATCCAAAGCTGGGGAGAGTTTCTTAGTGATCCCTGAATGGAGAATTGTGTCAAAAGCCTTGGCTAAATCAAGATAGGTGGTATGTACTGCTTTGTCCTCGTCCAGTGCTTTGGTGACATTCTCAAAGAAGTTCATCAGGTTTTATAAGCAAGATTTAACCTTGATGAAACCAAACTGGGTTGGTTCAAGAGTTTGAAGGTCACATGTGTCCTTGTTGATAAGATCCATGATGATTCTTTCCATGGCCTTGCAGATAAGTCTGGTTAGGCTTATGGGTCAATTGTTTCCTGGGTCGGTTGATGGACCCACTTTGTGCAAGAAGATTGCTATTGCTGTTCTCCACTCTGCTGGAAGAAAGACAGTGCTCAGGCTATGGTTAAAGAGAGTGCCAAGTGGTTCCACTAGGTCTTGTTTTAGATTATTTAGTAAGCAACCTGGGATGTTATCTGGTCCCATAGAGACCATGTATTTGGCCTTGGAGTCCGCTTGTATGACCTATTCTTTGGTGATACTCTGTGTAGGACTGGTGACAGGAATGCTTTGGGGTATGTCTGGTGGGTACAGGGGATGAAGTTACTGCCACATCTGTCAGCTAGCAGGTTGGCAGTTTCTTCAGGTTCAGTGTGAATGGTACCATCCACTATAAATTTGGCACACAGCTGGACATTACCTTTTAAGTTTTGGATGTGGCTAAAGAATGCCTTATAATTGTCTTTAGCTAGGGATGTTAATTTAGTCTAGTAAGTAGTCTTAGAAGACTTTATAAGATATCTGATTTGCTTGTTCAAGCTGTGGAGGGCATTCTTCCTTTGTTGAGTAAGCTCCCCCTTGTTTTTAGATATCAGTTTCTTTCTTTTGTTATATAACTTATTTATACTTGCAGTCCACCAACGTGGCTTTTTTTTTTTTTTTGGGAGGACCCAGTTTTAGTCCTGTCAGGTACAACTGAGTCAATACAAAGTTAAAGTTTTAATTAGCACTTAGATACTAGTACAAGGAGAAGGATGGGTTCAGTTTGCAAGGCTCTGTGTGCAATACCACTTTCCCAAGCACTGGTACCCTTGGATATCTTGTATAATGTATAGTTACAAAGTACCTCTCAGATACTGGAATTTAAAATTAAACATCACTGCAAATCAGTATGTACATCAGTATATTACACTAATAATATTCAAAGTCAGTTTTAGGTGGTTACTGAAAACACCTCTGCTTGATGGAGTTACCTGGTAGCAAATAAAAAGTTAACTGTTTTTTGTGAACGTTCAGTCCACTGGTATAAGGAGCAGGATATCAGACAATGTTGCTGCTTTCCTGGATTTGAAAATTAGCCTCATCAGAAAATGGGAATTCATGGCTGATGTCCAAGATCAACATCTCTGGGGAACTGGGTGAAACATTATCCTCCAAAAGACTGTAAACATTCCTTGTGGAGACTAACACTTATCAATACAAAGGAACGGAGTCATGTGTGGGTGTATAATAACTTGCCCCTAAGGCTGACTACATGCCTTCTGTGTAAGGTAATATATAAATGGGTAGATTATATGAAACCTCTTTGGTCAACGCTATTATGGGCAAGTAGTGAAAGGAATGTGTGGTATGTCTGCTTAAGGGAATGGTGCCCTTACATCATTCAAAGTACCAGTATGTACTTCCTGAGGTTTAGTTTCCTCTGTTCTTTTGTGTAGACTGAATAGTAAAGGTGAAGAGTTGACAATACAAGAGCGTGTGTTTGTCTATGATATTCCATTATTGATCCTAAATATTAAGTGTTATCAGAATCAAAGTGAGATGAGAAGCAGTAATTTTACATCTGTTGACATAGTGCAGCTACAGTGGCCAGGAAAGCTACCCCCTCTCTAAAAGCCAATTTACCTCAGACGTGACAATGGTGGATACAGAAATGTGATTTGTTCCTAGCTGCAAGCATAATATTTGAAAGCCTGAGAAGGCACTGAACCCACATTTCTGCATGCTACAATGGAAAAAACTATTAAAATGTATATTACAATTGTGTTTCAAGTGGAAGAGTGAAAAAGTATAGCAGTTGTGAGACAGTAGTTTCAAAGCTATTGTGAACTGTGAAAAAATAAGATGTATATCTGCTTTCTTTTTTGAGGCAGAAGGTGCCATGAAAAGTATTGATATTGATAGTACTGCGAGTCTGATGAGTTAAGCAATTAAACTGTATGGGACAAAAATCTTGCAGTATTTCGGATGAACAGAGTCACGGCTTCAAGCTCAATGCCAAAAATGCATTATCATCCCCTTTGGAAAAAACTTTGTACCCATGAACTACTACATAAGCGGAAGTCCACTTAATGCCGAAGGTGTGATAAGAGACCTTGAGACTAAGCTGAACAGTAGTCTCTCCTTTGATAATCACATCGCCACAGTAGTCAGGAAAATCTTCTACGTGGCACACCTCATCAGGAAAGGGTTCTCATCCAGAAAAAAGAGCTCGTTGTTCGACTTTACTCACCTCTCATTAGACCCATTATTGAGTGCAACATCCCTTTTGGAATGTACCTCACAAGATATCTTCAACAGCTGGAAAAGTCTCAGAAGTACCTAACAAAGAGGATGACAGGACTCAAACAGATGCCCTATGCTGCCAGTCTAAAAAAACTCCAGGTTTACTCAATAGCATATCGCCTACTCCGAGGTGATCTCTGCCTAACATACAAAGCTATGTCAAAACCCAGAGCTGTTGGACATGCTACACCTTAAGAAATCCCAATCCCTCTGAGATACATGGTCTAGGGACCTAAACCTTATCACCACAATAAACAGAACATGCTGGAAGGATAGATTCCTGTCCCAGAGACTTCCCGTACTCTGGAACAGGCTATCTATCTATGTCAAGCATAGTTCCTCATTAGCACTCTGCAAGAAAAGTCTTGATGAGTGGATGGGAAATAGGAAATTCACCCCCGGGATCACTTCTGTGGCTCTGCTTGACAGGGGCACAGGAAAATAACTTTCTTGGGTGGCAAAAGCCAGGGAACCATGCTGGCTAGGCTTACATAGGCCCTTGGGCCAATAGCCTAGTACCTACTTATGAACCTATGAACCTTGTATGCCAGACATAGACCACATCTCAGTAACCTGTAAGAGACCAAATAAGGAAGATAAGACTTTAAGGCGATCTGTATAGGGCAATGTGTTTATGCCTAGATTCTCCCGATAAGCAGCCCTTATGGACATTCCAGCTGTTGCATATGTCTGGTCAGGTTCTTGCTGAAGGGAGCACTAAATTCGATGACTGTTCTGATATGGGATGAATAAAGTGGCACCATGACTTCCTTTGACCTTTGATGCTATTCCTTACTTATAAGATGGGTGACACTGAATGATTTTCTCACTATCTTGGCCACACATTGGTCAAAGGCCAGGTTACTTCCTACATATGTTCCCAGCTCCCTAATTACCAGGTCAACTATTAGGGGTGTTTTATTGATGAAGTAATTAGCCTGGGTAGCTGTTTTCTCAAAAGGCACTAAAAGCATTTCTTGACATTGAGTTTTAAACTGTGACTTTAGTACCAATTTTTTTTCTGTTTTAGACACTCTTCTAAGATAAACCAAATCAAAGGCTACGAACTTGTGAAGAGACAAAAAGTGGCAAAACACGAGCTAAGCCAGCAGACTGGACCACAAATTCTGCAAATACAACAACGGTTTTATTAAAAGTAAGCGCTTTCGGTAGAGAGCAATCTCCCGGGCTTAATGAGGTGGTGTCTATTAAATGTATTCTGAAACTTAAAGCACTTAAGAGATAGGATTGGTGATAGTCAAAGGGATGTACACATTTATTTATTTATTTATTTAATTTTTAATTTTTAATTTTCAGCTTAGAATGTTGTATCTCATGTATTTGTTTCACAAATATGCACATACATTGAGTACACTTCAATAAGTAGAACCTCCTTGTAGTAGAGTACATTGTGTTGTCTTAGTGCGCGATAATAGGACCTGGCATGACATTATTTAGAGAGGCCCTATACACATTCATGCATGTACATATGTAACATTATAATATCAAATTATTTGGTTATCAGATTATTTAATGATGTAGCTATGTTGTCTTGCTTCCTTTCGATTTAGTATTCATCAATTCATTAATTAATTTATTTAGTAATTAATCTATGTATTTAATTCATCAATTCATTGATTTATTTGCTTATTAGTTCACCAATCAACTGATTGATGATTGTACCAGGACTTGTTTGTGTAATTTGCAGTATAAACAGTACAAATAATGGGTACATATTGTGTACATTTACATGATATTTATTCATAGTGTATTTGCAGCATGGTTTTAGTATATATTGTTTTCAAAAACACATAGTTTTATATTCATAATAGGTAAAACAGTTAAAGCATATAGATATTACACACATATACATACATTTTTTGAATCTTTAAATTGTAAGATATTCAATAAGATTTTAATGGAATTTTTGTGCGTGCCATTTGATGGACTTGGAAAAAGATTTCTTAAAGAGAATTTTCTTGAAAAAATTTTTTTAAAAACATTGTTAATTACTTATCAATTAATCATGAAGCAATCAAGTTAATAATTGAAATGGTGTCACGCATATATAAGAAGTTTGCTTTTTAAATACGTTGTTGTCTGATGAAGGTGGGGAGATTGCTCTCTACCGAAAGCGCTTACTTTTAATAAAACCGTTGTTGTATTTGCAGAATTTGTAGTCCAGTCTGCTGGCTTAGCTCGTGTTTTGCCACTTTTTGTCTCTTCACTCTTCTAAGATGTTTGTGTCATGGGGGAATCTATGAGGCCTCCCAATTTGCAGTCATCTGCAAACTTGGTCAACCAAATGCACTTGACATTTGCCTTTACCTCTGAGAAGTAGATGCCACATAGGAGCGGTCCCAAAACGGAGCCCTGACTTCCTGGGTCCTAGTTGTGAGTCAGCTGGCAATCCAGTGAGTTAAGTAGGAGTTTATGCCCATTTCATTAAGTTTGTTAACTATACCCAAGGGATTATTGTGTTGAATGCCTTTACCAGTCCAGGTAGGCAGTATGCACTGTTTTCCCCTCATCCATTGCCTTGACAATCTTGTCAAAGAAGTCCACCAGGTTTAGTAGGCATGACTTTCAATTGACAAAGCCAAACTGGGTTGAATCCAGTGTCTGAAGGCTGTCTATAGCTATGATGATCATTTCTATGATAATTCATTCTATGGCATTGCATATTAGACTAGTCAGACTAATGGGTCTGTAGTTTCCGGGATTGGTTGATGGCTCACCCTTGTGATGTGGAATAACCATTGCAGTCCTCCATTCTTATGCTACAAAGCCTGTTTTGAGGCTATAGTTGAAAAGGAACTCAAGTGGTCCTGATAGGTCATGTTTCAAGTTATTTAAGAGAGATTCATGGATATCATCAGAGCCCATTGAGGCTGCATTTTTGGCCTTAGTGAGCACTGCAAGGACCTGCTCCCTGCTAATAGTTTGGGGGGGCATGTTAGTAGGTATTTCATGGTGGGAGGCAGGGGGTGTGGGGGAGTGAAATTTGAGCTGAATTTGTCAGCCAGCAGATTTGCCATGTTTCTCTGCTCAGTGAAGGTGGCACCATTGAACAACAGTTTGGCACACTCCTGTGTGCTGCCTTTGAAATAAAGGACATAGCTGTAGAGGGCCTTGTGGTTGTCTTTGGGGGACAAATCCATACAACTACTTATTTGTGGACAAAGCAAGAGTTGAAAAAGTGCATAACTTACAAAAATGTGGCAATGTGAATTGAAATGAGGATTTGTCCCTCAGCTGGACAGAAATACTCAGATAAAATGTGGTTAAATTAAACACCGGGGCATAATGTAATGTCTGTTCAAAGCACCAAGGCTGAAAAAAAACAAGTGAAAATCTTCCATGTGTGAACTTGTTACTTATTGAAGCCATCAAGTAATGACACTAAGTAAAAACTGCTTATCTCTGACTACAAGAATAAAGACTACAAGATAAATTTCCAAATAGCCGTAAAAGAAACTTCTTTATTGGATCATTTGACTTGCCAGAAGTTTCATATGCCGAAGTAATTCATGATGTGCCTGTAAAGATTGATGATTCACTTCCTAACTATGAGTATGTGTACTAGTCAGCCATGTTTGCCATTAGTTTATGATATTGGCATAGATCTTGATGTTTTACCAATAGGGCATTTTTAAAGTTCTAATGGAGCTCATAGGTGGAACAGAAAGGGAGTTTCACAGGCTGCAAAGCAGTGGTGTGATTAAGAAATAGATTTCGTCTACAGACTTTGTGAGTAGAACATGCATAGAGCTAAACAACTTGAAAAAAGGTGCAACGAAGGAACATTATCTACTTTGTACTATACAGAAAATTGCTTCTGGCATGAAGATGAAAATATTTCTATTTTCTTGATGATGATGTAAAAGATTCCGGCAAATCAAGCTAGGTTAGGATAGTTCCAAATTGTGTACATTTAATTACATTTAATATTCTTCGTGGGGAATACAGATTCTTGAGAGTTTAATTTTATATTACAGGTTAGCCACCTGGTGATATAACATCTGGCTTTAGGTAATGGTCCCTATTGATGTACAAAATGAGAAAAGGGGGTTGATTATGCTGATACCAATCAGTTACTGAAGTAGTTCTGAGAGCTGTTGTGTGTATATATATATATATATATATATATATATATATATATATATATATTTAAAGGTGCTAATAACATTATGAAATATATACTAGTTTAGGGCCTGACCAGAGGAAACCATGGCAAGTGACTCAGATGCAGAATTTACAAAGACAGTATAAACACAAGCTGGACAAAAGAAAGTGTAACATCAATGGGTACAGAGCAGTGATAAAGGGGTCATGATCTGTCTTTAGAAGGCTTGAAACCAGATGCAAAAAATGTCGGAAGAATACTACATATATCTGAACCAGCAGATAAGCAAATATTTGTAAGTTTTTTTTTTTTTTTTTTGGTGGAGTCAATGTGCAGTTTATATTAAAATATGTTCTGAATATTTACAAATGAGTGTCATTAAAGAAATTACTGGAGCAAGGTGGTGGGACATAGCATTTGAATGAGGAGCAAGAAGGGAGTTCTCATTTACTCAGATAACTAATTACCAGTTTTACATTGTGGTACTGAAGTATTTTAATGTGAATAAGCCAGCTGCATTGCAAGTGGTGGAAGTCATATTTTTTTAATGTTTGCAAGTCTTTTGGGTTTCTAATACCATGACAGGAATGGAAGTATGATTAAAGTTCATTAAATTAATATTGTTTCAGTCATTGATGTTAACCAAAAGTGGTCTTCACACCACCTGCAATTTGCTCAGAACTGACTCCTTCTACAGCTCATATGGAGTTGCATGTATTTGTGGCATATCTAAATAAATTCTTTTTTATGAGACCCATTGCTTGTATTACTATTGGAACTGTCTGGGTATCCTTCTTCCACATTGCCCTCATTTCTACCTGCAAATTCTGGTATTTTATGACTTGATGAATCTCTGTATGTAAGACACTGTAATCAATGAGTGTAGAGATTTCAATGATCAGTGCTACTTTTGTCATCTTTTTGTGGGCTACTGTATCTGGTTTTCTCTTAACTATTTTGTGAAGTGTTGGTAATGGATGATCCCATGTGATATAAACTACATTCTCTATAATGGTTTGTGGCCTGTATTTCCAATACTTCTCAGCTACTTCAATATTGTAATGTTTGCACAATCTGCAATGCAACAGTCTTGCCACATTATTATGACTTTCAGTATTCTGGCCCTCTGTCACTAGTGTATTACACCCAGCAACTAGTTTTGTGACTGTTTCCAGTTTTCTTGGTATAGAGATTATGTAAGATGAGATTAAACCAGTTGCCTGTGGATCAACAAATTTTACTGAATACCAGAAAATATATGCTTAGGAATAGACCTGTTAGCAATAGTGTGTGTTTGTGATAAGATTCCTCAATATATTTATGGAAAAGAACTACAAGTAAAGAAGTGACTATAACCGTTATATAGTATAAAGAAGTTATTGAATGGGACACCACTTAAGTTGCAAAAAATGTTCTTACATTTAGAAATATATGTTTTGAGGGTTAGTTATAAGCCATTGAAGCCAGATGCATGTACCAGAAAACAAGTATGTGCTGAGTGACACTCACACTTTTACATGTTAAGCCTAGATCACACATAACTGTCATTCATTTAATGCAAGTTTATATATTATGTCTCCTTTAAAAATGACAGATGCTTTATATAAACATTTCATACAAATAGTGATTTTTGAATCATTAAATGTTATTTCTTTGAGTGCAATGGATTTTTAGTGGTTGGGATACTTTGAGATTTTTTTGTTTTTGTTGTTTTTTTGGTAGTTTGGAGAGGTTTGAGGGATTGCTATGTGGTGTGGAGGTGGCTTGGATTCATTTTGATTGTAGCCGATCAACAGTTAATTTGCAAGAACTTGTCATGAGGTCTACCTTGAAGCAGCTTAATTAGAATCATGAGCACTTTTGTGATGCTGCAGGAGTTCTAAAATTCTAAGAACTGTCCAGGTTACTTTTCCCTGTCTAAAAGTATATAATCATAATGTTTTGAATCATCTGCTAAGATGTCAAATAATACAAGTTAGATAATAAGCAAAAGACAGTGAATTGCATTCTAAACCACTGTCAGTTATTACATAGTTCTGAATGCTTGCTACTGATAGTATACTTGATATGCAATAGTACCCAGGAAAGTTATGCTATGCTATAAACAAAGTATAAAAATATAATTTCATACATATGTCAATGTTATTATTGGAACATTATATTCACACTTTTACAAGTTAAACCTGGCTCACACATAACTCTCATTCTTTTAATGTAAGTTTATATGCTATGCTGTCTCCTTTAAAAATAACAGTCTATTTTATATTAAAATTCGGTACTTACGTATTATTGCAACCAGATTTTCGCGGCAATAGCCGCTGGTTTCCGATCATGAAAAAGTCCGTTAATGTTGTTAAAATGTAATGTAGTGTGCTTTCTTTACGAATACAGATTGTTTTCTGGACTGCTATCAATACAATTTACAAAACATACTGTTGTTGTTTCTTCATGGTGTTTACTGGCACTATGTTGCTTCCTGCATGTCTGCCTGCTGAACGTTCCTTCTTTGTGCCAGCAAGTGCCGTCAAGTGACGGTCATACATTCATTTGGGAATCATAGCTGTGACTATAAAAATACGAGACCGAAATGTGGGCACTACAGAGGTTAACATGTGCCTAGATGCGTGAAAGGGACTGGGGACACAGACATGTTAAAAAATAAAAGAAACATAAACCGTTACATGCGAAATGCAAGAAACAACTGTAGCTCATTGTAAGCCCATTAATGTCTTCTGGTGTGCGTTTTCTTAATAACTAATTTATAGTAATTTCAAAGTAGCTGTTAGACCCTTTGTAGAAATTTTGCCCCTATCTTGTGTGGGTTACGGTTCACAGACATCATGTATTATTAAGAAAACCCACAGCAGAAGACATGAATGGGCTTACGATGAGCTACAGTTGTTTCCTGCAGTTTTCATGCTTTCCATACAGCCATGAACAATGAAAGCATGCGTCTGTAATGCAAGCAAATCAGGAAGAGGATTTTTTCCAATTCCTCTCTTCCTGAAAGTAATGCAACTGTTTTCCTCAACAATAAGGACTTTGAATAGCCCCTTTCAGTGTTTCATGCCCTCGTAACAGTTCAGGTTTATCACATTGGCAAGCGACATCTGGTTACGATAATATGTAAGTACCTAAACATCTCATACAAATAGTGCTTACTGAATCATTAAATGTTATGTCTTTAAATACAGTAGCTTTTTTAGTGGTTAACATACTTTGAAATATTTTTTTGTTAGTGTTTAGTGGTTTGGAAGGGTTTGAGGGATTGATGTATAAAGTAGAGATGGCTCGAATTCACTTGTGAATGTTTTTGTGTGAATAGTGGCTGATAAACTGTTCATTTGCAAGCCATTGTCATGAGGATCAGCTTGAAGCTGCTTAATTAGAATCATGAGCACTTTTGTGATGCCATGGGAGTTCTAAAATTCTAAGAACTGTCCAGGTTACTTCCTTCTGTCTAAAAGGAAATAATCATAATATTTTGAATGATATGCCAAGATGTCAATGAATGCAAGTTAGATAATAAGCAAAATACAGCAAATTGCATTCTAAACCATTGCCATTTATTAAATAGTTCTGAATGCTTGCAGTATACCAAAAGGATAGTTTACATACTAGTCTAAAGAATGACACTTCTGATAAAAATGTAGGATTGTGTTTCTTTGTTACTGTCTCTTTTTAATGATAACAAAACTTAATATCTCAGAACAATTTACTATGGAAAGTTTGAATCTTAAAAGGGATGATTTTTTCAGATGTTTGTTCAGATACTATTAGACATAACATTTAAGGAAACAACAGGACTGATTCTAACAGTAGCAATAGATTAAAGAGTATCAAATATATAAGGATAAGTATAAATGTTCTATTATATAATACTCTACATTAGGATTATAGGTAATATATAAAACCTAGGAATATAGTAATAGTACAAGACATACTATACAAACAGAAATAGGAAAGAGATCAGAAAAAGTATGTATGTAGTTAAAGAATATAAGTACATCTACAAGGGTGGGAGGTAGGCATAGTGGTTATGGCATTCACCTTATAGGCACAAGGTACAGGGTTTGATTTTCACATGGGATAATTGACTGGGCTTGGAATGGCCCAGAAACACAGTTAGCCTGGTACTAATTTATGAACTTATGATCCCATTAACAACTTTACACATAGTAAATAAAGTAGAAAAAATATAAAATCATCTGACCTATAAATTAATAAATATGAAAATAACAACCAACTTTCTCCCTTTACTAGACCAGGAAGATAATGTGAGGTATAGGGAAAGATGACTGTAGAGATATTCAGTTTGGGCAACTTATAATAAAGATTTTGAACACCTGTTTAACTTTTCTTATTTATAATAACGCATTGATGGGCTTTTTTAAGATGATGCATACTAAAAATATGAGACACTTTAATATGAATTGGAAGCATGAGCTAAGCATTGTTAGTCGAATGGAGAGTTTGAGATGTAGTTTGTTCATCTTTTTCAAAAAACTAGGAATATGTTATTCCATGGTAGAATGTTTTAGGGTTATATCATTAGCTATTTTTTTATTTGTTTCGAAAGTTTTGTCCATAGCTGAAGATTTCATATTGTTACATATAAACTATATAATAAGTTCTGCACATAAATGTGATTTCATAATACCTGTGTTTTTTCTATCTTATATAAATTTCTGATTTTAAATGCATATCTATTAATATTAATGGATTGAATAATACAGTAAAGAGAGGTAGTCTGTTTAAATACTTGCAATTACATAAAGCTCAAATAGTATTTCTGCAGGAAACACATTTACTTAAAAAAGATGTAAATAAACTTTCATTAAAGAATTACTTGGTTTTAGCAGGTTCTGGCTTTTGAGCTAAAAGAAGAGGCACCCTCATTTTATGGAAGAACTAAAACAGTAATTCTTAAAGTAAAAGATACCTATGTTGACAAAAATGTAAGTATTGTTATGAGTGGAACAGAAACCTATATACATTAGTGAACTCTTACTGGATTCCAGGGGTTGGAGCTAAAGAGGCAAAAAAAATACTTAGACACTATAGCCTATTGCATGAAAGGTGAAGTCATAATGGTTGGTGACTTTAATTGTATTTTATCAGACAAAGATTCCACTACAGATAGAAAGCTGGGAATCACATCCTCAGCAAAACACTTAACACATTTTGTAAATCTAATGAATTTAAAGGATATATATATATATATATATATGAGCTAAGGAAAACAAATTCACCTCAATTTACCCATTATTCATATAGATAAGGAACACAAATAAATATTGATAACATTTTTGTCTCAAACAATCTGTTATCACATATCAGAGAAGTTTCAATAGTTTCATGTCCATTATCGGACATGCTATAATTTTAATATATTTAAAAACTGACAGTCTGATACATCACAGGAGATTACCAGTGTACATTATTAAAATAAAAGGATTCAAGGATTGGTATGTTAAAGAGAACAAACATTTCCTAGAAATAAACATGAATGGTGAAGTAACTGACATTGTCCTGTAGGATTCACTAAAGACTTACTTAAATGGAAGAGTTACAAGATGGCATATTAGTAAAACAAGATAATGGGACAAAGCATTGAATATACTACAAGCCAAAATAGATACACTAAAGTTATATCTAAAATAAAATTATACTATCAGTCAGTCTAAACTTAAAAAAGCTTAAATACAAAATATGTTGAAATTTTAAATCATACAGTTTCAATAAACCTGGAAAAATGTAAACTTCAGCCATATTCAATAAACCCTTTAAGCATGCATAAACTTGCTCTTAGATCAAAGAAAATTAATAAACTAAATCATATCAAAGAAGTTATAACACATAATAATAAAAATAAAGTAGAACAGATATTAAAGGCATTCTTTAGGGCTTTTAAATATTTTAATAAAATATAAATATTAATAATACAAATAACCTATAGTTGAAACTTTCCTAAGGAAAATCTAAATAATAAATTAACAAGTGAACAAATACGAAATTGCTTGACCATTCAGTTTAACAGAAATAGAAAATCAAATAAAAAAGTTAAAAAATAATAAGGCACTGGGCTTTGATGGTCTTATACTAGAACAATATAAAATACTACTGGATGATGCAGTTAAAAGATAAGGTCTATAAAGAAATAAAAACAACTGCTAAAGTCCACATTATGGAAATATTCCCTTATATCACATATTTTAAAACAAGATAAGGATCCTACAAGTGTTCATCATACAGACCCATTTCACTTTTAAATGTGGACTATAAGATGTTCATGTCCATTTTAGCTAACATAATTAATGTACTTATACCTAAACTAATTAACAATGATCAAACTGGTTTATTTTAACTAGACAAGTACATGATAATATAATAAGAATATATACATTAATAGACCGTGGAAATAAAAATAAAAATATAAAAGAACATTCTATCATTAGTCTCAATTTAGATAAGCGTTTGACTCATTCATGTCTAAAATACTTAAAGTGTATAATTTCTCACCTGAGCTAATTTCATTTATTTCTAAGTTATACAATAACTCCTGTGCCTATGTTAAAATAGGTTCTTTCCTTTTTAATTTCTTTGATAATAGCATTAGATTCAGTGAGAACATTAATGGTATCAAAATAAAAGAAGATTTTAAACTAAAGAATCAACTCTTTGCCGATAATATTTTACTAATAATAGGAAACATAGAAACTTCATTAGAACATATAATTAGTTCTATGAGTCATTTTGGAGAAATATTGAACTTAAGATTTAATCATAATAGAACAAGTATATTATTAATTAATAAAACATTTTAAAACTTCATACAAACATATTCTAACTTCAATTGGAATAGCAATCAAATTAAATATCTTGGTATAACCATTGTCTGATAGTAAAGAAATGATACAAACATTTAACAGCTTGTTGATAAAATGTTAAGTTTAGTCAGAAATTGGAACAAATACTTCTTTACCATGGAAGAACAATTAATGCTTATTAAGATGGTAATGCTCCCTAAAATATTGTTTGCCTTACAATCTTTAGTATTAACTCTACCAAAAAATGATGAAGAAGGTAATACTATTCTACTTAATTTTTTTGGCAACCTGATAAACTAAGAGTTTCCTTTGAATGGCACAGTAAATATTGGGATAATGGTGGAATAGGATTCCCTGATATTCAATTTTATGTTACTTCAACAATTGTAAAAGTTATAGCATTGTGAATAAATTCATCTTATGATTCAAAATGGAAACAAATACATCAATAAATATTATTAATAAATAATAAATATATCACAACCAGTCATAAACAAATATTCCCTAATAGTTTTATCTGGTTATTAAAAGATTTTTGAGTAAATGGAATTACACCCTCTTCTCAAGTTCCCTTTTTAAATAACATAATTTTCTCTTTCCAAAATTTCACATATTCTAACCATTGTATTAAAGACTTAATATTTTGTATGCTTCAGTTTGCATATACAAATGACTGCTTATAAACTCATAACTTCAAGAAAATGCTTGTATTGAAACAACAAAGTATTTAGTTTAATGGCATACATTCTTAAATGTTAAAAAAAACAAGTAATCTCCGTGGTATCCCCGAAGTCTCAAAACAACCCACTAAAGTGTAGTGGGTCTAAAAACAAAACAGTGTAAGAAACTTCTCTGTGTGGAAGATTTTCAGTCCATATATTTCTAGTTAATCACTGTATATTAATCAGATCAGATAATAATAGTAAAAGTAGCGAACGTAAACTCGTCAAGTCAAAAAGTAATAATAGAAAATATATAATTCTACAGCATTACTAAGTATTCGAAAGTAATCCAAGCAAGGCAGGCAGTCTGTTTCCAGTTGAAAATCCTTTATTAAGTATACAGACAAGCGATCCAAGTAAAACAAAAATAGAGTAATAATTTCATCACAAGCTTTCTAAATATATATATATACTTTTTATCAGGCATGGGAGTGGTTTATTGTGCTGTAAAACAAAGTGTTATTGGTACATATGTTAAATTCACATCCCTTCCCCCATCAGTGTGACATTCGAGCTGGTCCTGCCCTACCTAGTAGCTGTCATAATAATATATAGCCCTAATGTACTTTAATGGTACATCTTATTTAACCAAATTATTAAGTAGATTATTAAGTCTGTGATTTTATACAAGGCAATATACTACATGGCTGGAAATATATCAACCTTAGTTCATTTTGCGATCAGAAATTATATATAAATATATACATATATATTTTGCATGTAAAAATCAATTGCATTAAAGACCCTTCAGTCCTCCTATAAGTCATCTCACTATGGTGGCACATATAATTTAAATAAGAAAATTATCAGTATTTTTGACTTATAAGGAATATATGAATTAACTGCCTGATCAAATTGGGATTTATTAACACCACAGTATATGTTAAATTATATTACTATAGCACTGATGACCAAATTTAAAATGATTTTTGCATATTTCTTGAAATTCACTTACCTATTCCCTGGAATATCTTTACACCATCATAAAACCACCAGGTCCATTCCTAGGCAACCTTTACCTTACCTCAACTATGTATGTAGACATAAAAGCACATACATGTTGGTCTGAGACATCCCCACAAAATGTGCTGCCTTGTCCCTACAGTATCTAAAGCTCTACACTTAGCAAAAAATGGGTGACTGCATACCAATATATGTCCCTGAAGAATGACAGAATATACCTGGCTTTGATCCTTCCCTTATCATACTAGCTAAACCTCAATGACCTGGGTTCAGTCTTGAATCTAGATTATCAGCAAAATCTGGTGTTTGGTATTTCTTCCTTCTACACTACTAGTCTGACTTGGTGGAGTAGAACTTTGGCAATAATTAAGTTTATGAGAAGTGTCACACTTTTAGAACTTAAAGTGGTAGTGAAATAGTCATCAAAAGCAATAAATATGTAGAATAAAAAACAGTTCAACTTCTAATTAAATTGTAAGCGCTGTTTTAAGAGATCAGTAGTAAAGTTGTGGTAGTACAACACTATAAATCAATTACTATGAGTACCCAAAGATAGGTTTCTGTATTTTTTGCCTTTTAGTAGTGTTTAATCTGTCTAAATGCTCATAATAAAGTGGTATAACATATGCAGACAATAAGTGTGCATTCACAGAAACATTGTTGTAATTTGTACAAGAATTATACAGTCACATGAAAATGAACCACACCTCCTTGTCTCCTTGTTTTTGCTGAGAAACTGGCAGGGATGATGCAATTGTTTCTGAAATGCACACTAATGAAAGCTTTATGACAGGCATAGATCTTCAAAATTCAGCATGCAATTTCAGTTCTTCAGCATAAAAATAAAATGCAGGCTGTCATGATGTTCCATTACTGCAAGTGATCACTTTCCAAAGATTAAATGCAGTAGTCACTAGAACACTACAGATTACTATAAAGTAGCTGTCTCATCAAATAAACTTAAATGGGAAGTTCTAAAACATTACAACTGTATCCTGGTGTTGTCAGACTTTTTTGTAGGTATGGACCTCATCAATGTTGTAAATTGTCTTGCATTGATTGCTATGTCTTTTGGAGACTAAAGGAAAAGTATTCAGTTAACAGGAAGTCTTTTTGGCATCCCTACATGAAAATGCTGGAGGCTTCTTCCTGGTGTAATAATCGTGTGCGTGTGCCACAGTCCAGTAGTAGCTCCTTCTCTCGTGCCAGGCTGCGCCCAAGCTCTTTTCTCTTGTAGTTCCGGTATACCTTCAAAAATGCCAGGATGGCAAGAACTACCCAAACAGACCAAATACTCCATAGGCCAAACTGGAAGAAAATAGAAGTGTAAAATTAATAGTTTGTTTTTTTATTAGGTGAACTGGTCTGTAAAGACCTATTTATAAAAACAGCTAAAAAGTTCACACATTTTTCAACCTCTTGCAGTTATAATTTTTTTCCTCACAATTCAGCTTAACCCTTTATTGTATACTCTTTAACATGTTCACAGTCATGTGTCTCTGCATGCTCCTGCCATTTGTCTTTTTGCCCACTTCTTACAATAACTTTTTTTTGTCTGTCTAGTTATAAGGGAACTAACATATCTCAGCTTTTTTGTTTTTGTTGCTTTGATCAAGTTCATCTAAAACCTGACACTAATATGTCTATGCCACATATTTCTTTCTCTTTAGTCTGGCTGTGTTTTCTTCTTCTCTTAATGTTTCCTTGTGAAATGCTTAGCAGAACACATTTTCCCAGATAATGAATTTTAGTTTCATCTATTTACAAAGGAACAGTTTAGGTAAAAAATAGGCATTCAGTCATGATGATATATCAAGTCAATCTTTGTCAAAGCAAACAGAACACAATACCTCTGTTGTTCAGATGTTGCATGGGTTGTGCATTCAGTGTTACATGCAATTATGTTAAATTATGTTTAATGGATCCCTTTAAAGAAATTTCAGAGAAATAAAGGGATTGGTGAACAAAGACATTGCTTTAGAGTGACTAAAATAATGGAATTCTGTTTTCCCAAAATCAAATTTCAGGAATTATAATGGAGACTGTAAGTCTCATTTGCAGACACTGCAGTGATTTTATTATTATTTTTAAGTGTGATCTATAAACAAGAAAAACTAAAGCTGTTTTCCAGTATAGAACATAAATATAACAAATTGTCAACAATATTCTGCAGTAATATGACAAGGAAATAAAACACAGGTTGTAGCCTATAATGTCATGCTGTGTATTTTTACTTGGTAGCACTGTAATTATCTAAATTAGGACTGTCTAATGTCATTAAACTTGAAAATCAACAGCTGAAAAGCTTTTTGAGAGAACCAGGTTTCTAATTAAAAAAGTGTGAATTCTGTCATTAAATTGTTCTTTACAGTTTTGAATCTGCGCGTTCCATTTTTAATATATCTGTATCTGCATTTTTCATATTCTCACTTTAAGATTTTATTATGGACTACTTTTCTTTGAGTCCTGCTTTCAGAATTGTGCAATTTTACCTGAATTATTAAAATAGCATTCACGTTAATACCATATTACTGAAATCTTCATTAGATGTTCTGATAAGTTTTCAGAAGCTCATTAGTATGTGCTGCCCTGTCTCAATTCATAAGGTGATAAGCAATGTTTATGGATTTGAGTAACCAGAATAACTGGTCTAAATATTGCTTTACAGTTCGTGGTGATGGTAGAACTTCTAACAGTCCTCATCAGGACTACTGCTTTAATTTAAGAGGAATCGCAAACATTGGGTATGTAAACATTCATTACACATATCTTACTTGATTTATTGCTCTTGTATATGCAGAAATAAATGAAGAACAGTTTTTGCATCAACTCTTGTTAATCACTTAAACATTCACAAACTGATTTATTAAAGCAGTCATGTCTTCAGGATGCTTATTTTCTGATAACAACAGTAGTGAATTAGGTTATTCTAAGCCTATTTTCAGATGAAACTTAATCTAGGAGTTTGTAAGGCTTACAACAGAACAGCACAAGATGGCAGGCAACAGCTTTGTGTAAATTCACATAGTATTATGATTTATTGTTGATAATGGATATTTTTCTGAATTATCAGACATAATAAAAACTATATATGAAATCAACTATTAAAAGTAGGACATTTTGGTGGGGAATACTACACAGAGTTAAGGGATGGATGCAAGAAAGAAAACACAATTTGGTAATGTTGCTGTTTGTCTTTCGGCTTTTCACAGTTAGGGGTCGCCACAGTGGAACTCAGGTCTGCTAATGATTGGCAGTAGATTTTCACAAACGCCGAGGTGCCAGCTTGACGTTCAACCTTCAATGAAAGCACGCCCCATTTACTCATGTCTTTTGAACGCCCACTCAACCGCAGGGAGGACATGCAGAATATATCATATTCATTATAACAGACAACTGCAATGCAACAAACACAAATAAAAAAAGTTATAGCAATTAGCAAATACTGAGCATGAAGCAAGATGAACATACAGATATGAAGGAGAGGTAGTAGAAAAGAAAGAAGAGAAGATAAGAGAAGAGAAGAGAAGAGAAGAGAAAGACACAAGGACCTGAAATGATAACAATGAGATGGTGCTTCTCTGAAACGGTAACAAGGGGAGGACATGGAGACAGAAAGAGGGTAACAGTGAGAGAAAAAAATGGGGCAGCCAAATAGTGAGAGATATAAAGGAGATAGGGCATTGATATGGGGAGTGACACTCACAGCCACTGAAGAGACAAGTGTGACCCTAGAGTTCTTAGGTGAAGCCTTTGGAGTGGAGTGGAGTGGTGCTTTACCTTCTCAACAACATCTTCCCAAAGTCTAGCACAAAGGCCAGAAAGGGATACATGCAGCAGAGAAAAAAACTGGAACATGGTGCCTAACTGGAAGTGTTAATTGTAGAGAAGCCAAGGCACATAAGGGTGCAATCTGTATTATTATAATTTCTGCTGGGCAAGAGTTTAAGGGCATGATCCCAAGGGTGGTAAGTCAGAGCAAGTCATCCTACACATTACAATGGCCTATGTGAAAGATCCAAATGTTAAACAACACAAAATATTGTAGTTGGTGTCCCACAGTGGTGTCAAGCCTGTTTTTGTGGCCCCATTGTAGTGTAGTGCAATTGGTATCATATTCAGACTCTAATATGGCTTAATTTGGTTTAGTCTAAGATCTCTATCCTCCTTTCCAGGGGAAGTATGAAAAAAGAATTGAAAATTAAAGGCCCAAATAGTATGCATTCAAAACAAGTACTTATGGGTAAGAGTCAGATCACATGGGAATGAATCATTCATTGATAAGAGGAAAATGAAGTACATGGAAAATTCTGCTGTGCATTTATTTCTTCCTACAAGCTTACTAAAGCTGTTTCAATATTTTATGTTTTTCATTTCTGTTTTCATAGCATGCTGTTTTCTGTGATGTCTTCTACAATGACATTTGTTTAAGGCAGTGAATTTACTTCTGGCAAGAAAGATTCTTTAAGTGTCTCAAAAAGAAGTCAGACAAGAAATACATGACTGAATCAACTAAAGCAGAAAAAAATAAACAGGTTATCCATGAAAGAGATGAATCTGTAAGAAGGAGAAAATATTGTTTCCCTACAGAATCTTGATGTGTTCACCTTTTGGTCTTAACCTCTGAGGAAGGCAGAATTACTTTATCTTTCCCAGACACATGGAAATGCAGCTGATCTCCTTAATGCCATTAGATGTCAACCGATGACAGTGCCCTTTGAAATGCTCTGGTAAACAAATACCTTTTTCTATTCCACTGTCTGAACAGATATCGCACTCATTGAAGATTATATTAGAAATGAAGGAAGTATATAAGATAGATGATTTTTTTGGTATAGAGGCTGTGGTCACTCCAGGTAGCAGAACATACAGAATGTCCAACTCCCCAGCTCTTACTATTTCTATTGATGAAAAAAGTGATACCAGAAATTAGATCTGCCTCCAAAGAAAAAAAAAATCGAGGACTGGTGTGAGTTCTTTTTGGGACTGATGCATGGCTGAGTTCAGGCTTCAGTAAGGCAGACCTATGTCTGTACCAGTGAAGGATCCATCTGGAAACAAAGCATATTTTGATGTTCATCATTATTCTCCCCCGGAAAATTACTCAGGCAAAGAACATTCCTCTTATTATTCATGCTCAAATGTTCAGTACTAAATCTAAATGAAACAATAAATAATTGTTTCTTCACTGAAAAGGATGTATATGCAATGCTTATGATATAAGCCTAGCCAAAAAGGTACCCTGGCTTTCGCCACCTAAGAAATTATTTTCCTGTGCCCCTGTTGAGTAGAGCCACAGAGGTGATCCTTGGTGTGAATTTCCTATTTCCCATCCTATCATCAAGATTTTTCTTGAAGAGTGCTAATGAGGAGCTTTGTTTGAAATAGACAGGGAGTTTGTTCCAGAGTATGGGAAGTCTCTGGGACAGGAATCTATCCCTCCAGCATGTTCTGTTTATTGTGGTGACAAGTTTTAGATCCCTAGAGCGTATAGCTTGGAGGGATTGGGATTTCTTTAAGTTGAGCATGTCCAACAGGTCTGGGTTTGACATAGCTTTGTATGTTAGGCAGAGATCGCCTCTAAGTAGGCGATATGCGATGGAGTAAAGCTGGAGTTTTTTGAGACGGTGTGCATAGGGCATCTGTTTGAGGCCGGTAATCCTCTATGTGAGGTATTTATGTTGCCTTTAAAGTTGTTGTAGATGTCTTGTGAGGTATATACCAATAGGGGTGTTGTACTCTATAATGGGTCTAATGAGTGACGAGTAGAGGGGAACAATGACCTCTTTTTTCCTGGATGAGAAACCTTTTATGATGAGGTGTGCCACGTAGAAGGCTTTCCTGACTACTGTGGTGATGTGATTATCAAAAGAGAGACTATTGTCCACCTGTGTCCCAAGGTCTCTTATCAAACTTTCGGTGTTAAGCAGACTATCACCTATGTGGTAGCTCATGGGTACAGAGTTTTTACCAAAGGGGATGACAATGCATTTTTTGGCACTGAGCTTGAGGTCATGGCTTTGACACCAGGTATCTGTCTCAGTGAGGCCCTTTTGTAGGATGTCCACATTGTTAGGAGTTTCGATTATGGCTCCTAGTTGCAGTCAACTGCGAACTTCATTAGCCAAATAACTTCTGTGTTAGCCTGTACTTCAGAAAAGTAGATACCAAACAGGAGAAGACCCAGCACTGAACCCTGTGGTACTCCACTTGTCACTGGCCTGAAGTCGGATTTGGAATCTGCTACTTTCACAGTATGGGTTCTGTCAGTGAGTCAGTTGGCAACCCATATTGTGACATAGGGATTTATACCTAGTTTAGTGACTTTATCTATAATTCCAGAGTGGGGGATGGTGTAAAAAGCCTTGGCGAGATCTAGATAGGCTGTGTGAACCACCTTACCCTCGTCTACAGCTTTGGTGACTGCTTTAAAGAAGTCTATCAGGTTTAGGAGACATGATCTGCCTTTTACAAACCCGAACTGGGTGGTGTCCAGAGTTTGGAGATTACCAATGTTTTTGTTTATAAGTTGCATAATGATATGTTCCATGGCCTTGCAGACAAGGCTTGTTAGGCTAATGGGGCTGTAGTTCCCGGGGTCCGTTGTGGCTCCCCCTTTGTGGAGTGGGATAACCGTTGCTGTGCGGCATTCAGTGGGCACAAAGCCTGAGGTGAGGCTATGATTGAACATGGTGCTTATGTGGGGTGCCAGTTCATTCTGTAGTTTGTGTAGAATGCAGCCTGGGATGTTGTCAGGTCCCATGGGTGCCGTGTTCTTGGCTTTGGAGAGTGTGTTTTTTACCTGTTGAGCAGTGATTACAGGAACTTTGCATTCTTCTGGTATAGAGATAAGCCCTTTAGGGGGTGAGAGGGGGGTAAAGTTAGCACTTAACCTATCTGCAAGGATGTTGGCAATATCAGTTGGTTCTGCATATTTAGTGCCATTGTACTGTAACTCAGAGCAGATCTGAGTGTTGCCATTGAGATTCTTGACATAGCTATAGAATGCTTTGTGGTTGTCTTTAGAATCAGTGGTGATTTTGTTTTCATAACTAGCTTTGGAGGATTTTATGAGGGATCTCAACTTTTTACTGAGGCTGACCAGGGAGTTCCTCCAATCATGGGATTTTACTCTTTTTTGCAGCAGTTTCTTTCTCCTGTTGTAGAGTTTGTTTATGGCAGGGGACCTGTTATGGTGTTGAATTTGTCATTTGAACCTTGCCTAAAAAAGGCACTATAGGGGTGGCAAGAGCCTTAGCCAGTATCCAGAATCCCAAGGGAGACAGGTGCAGGCCATCTCTGGCAAAGCATTGTGGTCTGTCGATCATGTCATTCCAGGCTGACAGATACTGGATCCCCCGAGAATGACACCAGATGCTTAGCCAATTGTTGAATTCAATCATTTTGTCCTTGTACTGTGGTATCATTCTGGATGATGACAGGATGCTACTCAGGGCTAGGTTCATACCTGTCTGGGCTACAAGATCAGAGAGCTCCTCCATGTCTCTTTTCATGTAGTCCAGGGAGGTACGTTCCAGGCCATTCACACCAACATGGACAATGACAGAGTCATATTTGTACTTGTTGTGGAGTGACCTGAGTGTGTGCATTATGTGATGGATCCTGACACCTGACAGGCAGCTGACAGTAACATTTTCCTTGTTTAGCCTGGTGAGTGGAACATCAGCGTGCCTGACTATAGAGTCACCTATGACTAGAGTGTTGAGTACGTTGTTATGTCTTATGCGCTGTGGTTGAGTGGCACACTGAGTTTGTGTGCTATGTGTCATTTGGGTTGTGTTGTGAGGTGGAGGTTGCTTGCGTTTCTGCTTTGGAGGTCTCTGTTGCTTGAGCAGATTTTTATTGAGAGCCTCTGTGAATGTAGGTATGTGTTTTGTATTGCTATATGTGTGTTTTGGTGGTGTAGGTTTTAAGGGACTATGTGATGAGTGTGGTGTAGTGCAAGTGTTTATCTTCTCCTCTTGAATGTCTAGTCCATATTAACATTCAACACTACAACCTGTGAGAGATGCACTTATATAGCATATTGGGTGAAGAGAGCTTTGCTTCCATTTTGGCTATATAAGTGCATCTCTCACAGGTTGTAGTGTTGGGTGGTAGGAGGAGAGGGTTGTCTGTATACATGAGGCAATTTCTGAAGAAGATAACAGGTGTGACAGACATGCCATAACATTAAATGATGTAACTATGAGGAGAAAACATTGTAATAGTACATTTCTCTTCCACCTTCCCTCTAATCTAATTGGCATTAATTATGTCCTAGAACACTGAAAACTGTGTTTTTATTTTTTTTTTCAGAGAGCTGGCTTTCGGGAGTTAACAATTCTGAGAATTGCCATTTAACCACTCATAGTGGAACCCTGTTATAAATTGTGCAGTGTATATTGCCAGTAATTTTATGCAATATACAAATAATCTTGCTGCTTTACAAAATCAGCTGATGAGTCTCCTGATCTTTTCAGTTCCAAATTATCACACTTTACATCAGTAAATCTTCTGTGCTGACTTAGGATACTCTAGTAGTTTCACTATAATAACTATAAGTTATTTATGAAAAAATACCATAGTATGTATTACACTAATACTATAGGCTAAAATATGAGTTTATAATGCTTGTAATATATTGGACTATTTTTTTTTTATTTCACATTTGTTACTCAGGGTAGTCTAACTGGGTATGAGACCCCCTTTTCAGTGGCGATCCTGGGTGAAAAGCTTCACATGACAATAAAAATTACAGTAAACTGCAAATGCTCCTCATGGCAATAGCAATAATAAGTCAGAGTATACATGGTACATACATGAACTAAAATATAAAATTAAAGTTATTACTCATAAAATTCAAGTCTATATATTTACATTGTATTTTTTCCATTTTGCATTTAATTATTTATGAGAAATTTTGTGCTCGGTAAAACCTGGGGATATGCATTGGTGGATCCAGGATTGACTTAGATGGCATTTGTGATCTATTTTAAAAGTCTGTTGTTGTTTAGTTTGCTTGAGGAGAGAGAGAGAGTTCTAAAGCTTAGAGACATAGCTGGAGTAGAGTACACCTTCCACTTGATTTTGATGTTTGCTTATAGTAAGTAACGATTTATCATGATAAATTAGATTTCTGGTTGGATTATAATAGTGTATCATAGATTTAAGGGGTGGGCATTTTTCTGGGCTGTGTATTAAATTATGTATGACTGAAAGCTGGTATTGGGTAGTTCAATCCAGTTTTGTAGTTTGAGGGCTTGGCAGAGGTGGGTATGAAAAAAGGAGTTTATGGTAAGTTTTTGATTTTGTTATAACATTGTTTGAGGTTTTGTTCTCTGGGGTGATGGTAGGTTTGTGAAGATTTGAGAAGTGTATAGTAGTGTGGGTAGTAAGTGTTTTTGCAACAGTTTCTTTGAGTTTATCTGTAAGGTTTGGCTTAGTCCTATACAGTAGGTTGAGATTTTGGTTTGTCTCTGTGACTCTTATTTGGATGTTGGGATCAGTTTCATGTTATCATCTATTGTAACTTCAAGAAGTTAAGTGAAAGGTGCAAGTTCAATGTTATTGCTGTTGGATGACAAAATGTTAAACTGGTCCATACTTTGTGAATGTGATTTAGCAGTAAAGGGTTATAGGTGTGTGTTATGGAGTAAATGTGTATGAAGGAAGGAAGAAAGTTTTAGTTTTGTATATGGAAAGGCAGAGCTATGTTGTATGAGTCAGTATTGTAGTTACATATAGACAGATACAGGAAGAAATGAGAATGGTAATGAAAACTGAGGACCTTAGATATAAAGAGTGATGTTATTTAGGTTGCAGAGGAGATGTGTAGGGGTGAAGAATGAAGTGCTGCAATTGTTCATTCAGATGGGAAGTGTTGTGGTAAACTATGTAGAAGCAAGTTGCAGTGTTGTGGTGGGCAGGGTCAGTTGACTGATTTTAGATATGATTGGTTGTATGTATATAAATGTAGATGAAGAAGAGGTGGGTGGGAATTGGTGATAGGGTAGGGAAGCAAAGGGGTGAGGCTTTTCTGGTAACATGATACAGAGTAGCAAGAAAAACTGTCATAAAACTAAGTGAAGCAGAAGGAATGTGACTTAACATACTAGAATGCAGGTTAAGAAAAAAGCTCAAGGTTACAAGGAACTGTCATAAAGTTTCAGTACTCACCTGTAAGTAATATTCCCTGCTGAAAGCTGATTATTTTTAACCAAATTTTCTTAATCTTTATAATTTCAGTTTTTGTCAAATATAAAAGCATGCCAGCATAATCCTCCTCCCATGCCAGTGACCCCATACTACCACTAATCTACAATTGTTATCCTTTCCCCCACTTCTCTCACACTATCTAGCAATTAATATAGGTATTTCCCTTTTCCTTTGTCTTTGATACTCTGCTGAATAGCCATACTGAAATCCTTTTTATCAAATTCACATGCTCACTTATTTCCAAATGTATCTCCTATACAACTGCTATTTATACTTTGCATTTCTCAATATAATAAAATACGCTTACCTTTTGTCTATACCTGTGAGGATATTCACATTTCAAAATAACATGGCTAGTGCAGACATTATGATAAGAAGTTATTATTCTCACCTATTGTCTATATTATAGATTTTTTAAATACATAAGTTTCAGCTTTTGTGTTATATGCACCTACTACTGTTTGGCAGGTTGATATTTTATACAGTTATTTCTTGTCATCTCCATTTGAACCTAAGTCACATTTTACATGACTTTTTGTTTTAATGAAAGCCCTTAAACAAAAAAAAAAATATTTAAACATACCCCTAGAACACCCCAGAACCTATTAACTTAAAACAATCACAGAAGACTATGTACATCTTCAAATAATGAAGCATAAGCCTCCTGATAGGTATGATTGTTCCAAATTGACAGCTGCACCTATTGGTATTACCTAACCTAAAATTAAGGTTATCCATTATAAGGTGCATGTGACAGCCTGTGCTCCTACTTACAGTAACTGCTGTTTGTTCTTCCCTTATCTTTTTTCCCTTCCAGATGTGAAAAACAGTTTGTATGCCTTTATAAAACATTAACTTCTAGCCTTAAATAGAAGGTGTTCTGGCTTTTCTTGCTTGCATCTGTAGTCTACTTGTCTCCATGGAAACATAAGAACAACATGTACAGCTGCCTTCAGGTGCAGGCTTCTCTACTCACACTAAACATTTGTTTGTTAAAGGAACACTTTTTATTACATTCAGTATTTTCTTATTTAATTGCTTACAAAAAATTATTAAATTAAGCCAAGGGCCTTAATCCAAACATTTACCTATGTAAAAGTAAGAGAAAACATATAAACTCTACATATATTATAATCTGTGCACATTTACACCCCACCTCCACCTCAACAACCCAAGGCTACATGATACTAACTTAAACATGCTTTTGTCCAACATTTCTTCTATTTTTACACTGTAATGCCTGCATTTCTTAAAACTATAAAAGAAGAAAAGAGGTTCTTATTTACTTTAATATCTTTATCACATATAACAATAACTGAAAATGTTTTACTATATAACATAAAAATTAAATCATGAAAAGTTTTATACAAATACTGTAAAGAACAAAAAATGTTTTACTGACTGTTACTTGCTTCTTTCTTTTTAGTGTCCTTCAAAATATTAATGATATGAAGTGAGGTATATGCTTTTCAGTGCCCCACAAGTTTAACAAAGTCAACAAAAGTCAAATCTTTCCATTTTTCTTGTAAGGCCATCTTTTACAAATGTGACTAATGTTGTATAATCTCATATTTTTCACTAATTTCAGTGTTGGTGGTGTTCTTCCTGTTCAACTCCATCTCACAACCTCAGACAATGGTTCATGTCCAAGTTATTCCTGATTCTTTTAGTCAACTCCTTTTTTTCTGTTCTCATGCATTTTATTTTGGAACATTGGAAAATGTTTCACTGGCAAAGTTTCTCTATATGCTTTATTATCAGAGGAATGAAAAGCAGAGCTTCCTTATGTTTGTTGGCTAACTTTTTCTTGAACATACTTTTATATTTCCTCCTTAGCTTGCTCTGCATAAAGAAATTAATTACTTTGATCCCTCAGGAAAAATATTCTGAAGACTACTAGATATAGCAGCTTGAGTCTCACAATTTCCTCTCATCATTCCATGACTGCTATTTGCATCTTTTCTCTCTTGTGTACAGTGAATAATCATTTTCATAAACACTCTACTGTCTCCAATTTTTAATACTTTGCCCTTCTACCACAGTTTTGCCATGATCATTTCTTTCTGCTAGTATGATTGCATCTTTACTAATAAAAGTATTGGCTGCTTTCTCATGGCCTGGTTTGGAGAATACACATGATCTGCCCTTTCAGGTATCAAATCCTGCTGTGGAATACCAGTCCAGTTTCTTATTTGTGCATTCATAAAATTGATACAGTCTGTTACTTCCAGTTTCTCTGATAAGGCAGGAAATATCAGGTCTTCCTTGTGTGCTCTGTCTTCTAACTATGCCATTTTTTTTGGAACAGCTCTTCTTGAGCAGTCTCTTTCTCAGCCAGTCTTTTCTTCATTTCAGCCTCTGATTTTTGCAGCTTCATCAGTTCATCTGAATAGCTGATTAAAGCTTCTTCCATTTACAGCCTTTTGATATTTGAGTTGAGATACTCCTTCAATGTTTTATTTATTTTAATTAGCTCTGAGCACATTTGATTTATTTTTCCTCTAGAATACTGGAAGCCATGTCTTGTACCAAAGCTGGAGCTTGAACTGCTTTTTGCTGAACAACTGCAGAATTCTACCTAGTCAGTGTTCTCTCTTCACCTTTTCTAGTCGATTTTCTTTCAAGCTCTCTATGCTGGCATCCAGGCAGTGTGCTTACTAGCCAGTAATTGAATTTAATAAAACTGGCAGATTTACTGGCCTTTATCTGTCAGTTTCTTTTTTCACAGTGGGGGAGCTGAAATAAAGCTATTGATCAGTGTGTAGCCATCTTGGAAGTTGATCATCAGTGTTACTGAGAATAAAGTTCAAACAAACTTTACAACTCCACAGTCTTTACTCCAACGTATTTTGTTATTTTATGCAGACTGATACCAATACCTAATTTGTAGCAATACCTAATTTGGATTGTTTTGTGCAATTTTGGAGACGTC